>NC_143095.1:1527651-1830681 GCF_061535455.1 Colias philodice | reverse complement strand
ATAAATGTAATGATCAAATTACATTGATGAAATAAATATCTACAAAACTAATATTCAGTCTTAAATGTAATAATCGAGCTAATTCCGCTCGACCAAACCAAAAAAAGTAATAAAAATTTCAATCATCTGAAAACTCTGCAAAGAAATTAAACCAAAGAGTCATTAGGTAATAAGAATCATTCTACGGAAGATGTTCTGCAAATAGGGCCAACTAATTTGGGAGACACGGTTTTAAACGGC
The DNA here is from genome assembly GCF_061535455.1 of Colias philodice. Lineage (NCBI taxonomy): Eukaryota > Metazoa > Arthropoda > Insecta > Lepidoptera > Pieridae > Colias > Colias philodice. The sequence continues at coordinate 1,830,441 of NC_143095.1, read as the reverse complement.
ATATAATAAAAGTTAATGGGACCGCTCTTTTCATGATTCCTGGCGCCGACCATGCCCGTTTCCCTAGTCGACGTTTTTGCCTTGTTAATTAGCATTTTGGCACTCCAATCTAATGACTTAAGAAACAAGCTGCAGGTGGTTTAGTGTTCATTACAATGATTAGAGTTTAGACAATAACAGCAACGTTTACAAGTTGATAAAACAGTATTTAACGGGTTTTGACATTATGTACTTAAGGGAGTGTTCGGGGCATAGTTTTACCCTTTTAAACGTTTTTTTTTAAGTATTTAACGAGGAAACAGAGCGAAAGTATTTACATGGAAAAAAACATGAAATTGTGATTCTAGGAAATTAATTGAAAAAACGTAATTCAGAAAATTTTTACACATATTCGTACTTGTAAACCGTCTAGTAAGAAATTTAACAATATATGTAATACAGGCTTTTCAAACATTCCTGAAAACTCACGTGTTCTCCCAATCTCATTTAACCATCAAACTATATTATACACACGTCAGGAATAACACACAAAGAAAAACCAATCAATCAGAGCTCCATGTAAAACAATAGACTCGTGCTTGTAACATCTGTATGGAGTGCGATAAATACATTTCATTTGCGGTCGATTTTCAATTTACACTCGCGGATTGAATATCACCGCGCGCAAATACGGCGCCGTTAGTTTCAATACCAAAATCATAAATTATGTTTAATGTTGTGTACGGAGCATACAATTTCCGCACCTTGTCTATTACGTAAGTTTTAAATATTAATAGTAAATGGTAACTATGGGGAGGCGTTACGATATACGAGGTGAAGTATATGGTCTACCTACAGTTACCATATAACCTACACCATATCCTGTGTATATGTATATTGTATTATGTTTAACAGTGGAACAAATAAACATCATCATCATCATCATCAGCCCAATATATTCCCACTGGCTGGAACCTGGACCTCCCGGAAGGGATCAGGCCGTATGCCAATGCTACCTATGCCGCGCTGGCCAAGTGCATCAAAAAGTTCGACGTGAATGATGTCACATGTCATCGAACTTTTTGATTGTTCGACGTGTTGTAAATTAATCAGTTATTAGATTCGGTCTTAATGTTTAAAACCTTGAAGCAAACGCTATCAAATCGCGCGTTTATAACGACTTATTTTCATAAGCCAATGGCAGTAAAATTGAAACAAAAAAATATTTTAGCATATTAATAGACAATACTACCGTAAACATATTTTACATCTGCCTGGTCTCTACAAAACAAGTTAATAAGAAATTATTTAGCATTTCTCACAAAAATTAGCAGATTAACAAAGCAATCGCCACGAATTTAAAACTAATTAGAAAAGGAAAATGGCACCAAATGCTTACTTTCTGAGCAAATGGACTTTGCAAATATTCAGATGAGAACAAAGTGACTTGGAGCGTTTAACTTTTGTATTCAATTAAATAGAAAGCTCTAGATAGATATGTACTAGAATCTTTCTCATAAATTTTGCACAGTTAGATTCTGAAGTTATCCCGGAAACTTATGTAGTATATACTTTTAAATAAGGTACATTTTGCGTTTTGGAAATAATTCCTTAAAAGGAGTTACAAATTCATGTATATGATTCGCTTACCTTTTATTATTTTAATTTATAAGTCCTATTTAGAAAGCTGAATAGTCTGTTTAGTTCTGTCCTTTTGTAGGAGAAAGCTATGGTTATAAAATCACGTTAGTACGTTTCGAGTTTATAGGAACAAATTATCGATGAGAGTGTTAGAAATACTATCTTTTTGAGAGCTAAGGCTAGTTAGTGTAATATGGGAAATGAAACTCATGATATCAGTCGGATTTAATCTTCGTTTGACCTTTAATATGGACCCTTTATTTATGCAAACACATGGGTCCTAAATCCTTAACTAAAATAACAAGTTTGCTGCGCAATTCGGAATTGAAGCGAAAGATTAATTAATCTATTTACTTTGCAGTTCTTTGAATATATTCTTACAACTTTACAATTTATACTGAGTTTCAACTCTTGTTTAGTTTGTATCTTTACTTGATAAAACTGCATTTTAAGAAAATGTCCACTAGGTATATTTTCTTCTCTAGTTGTGATTTCTGAAACTATAATTCAAATTGATCAATATTTCTACATTTGATAGCAAAGTAATATTTTTTTTTTCAGGAAAATATTTTGCTTGTTTCTGCACGTGTGTTACAAGAGCCAACCAAAATCTTTGCTTATATTATGTACTTTTGGTATTCTACATATTTATAATGTATATCAGTTCAGTTAAGATTTTCAAAGAAATATACAATCCTTAGTTGTAGTATCTCATCTTCTGTTTCTTTATATAAAATGCAAAATATGTAAAGACGACTTTTAATACACACAGCCATAACATTGTTCTAAATATACTATCCAATATGGTACTAAGTAGTAAGTACTATTTAATAGTTCATAGTAATCTACTTCAAATACCTAATATTCATAAGTAAAAATTGTATCAATATTGATCACCTTAATCACGCATTATTATGTTAATTTATAGATAATTGTATTGCTTGCTTCAAGTGGTCCAATCAACGTACAATATAAGTACCTATAGGCTAAACCAAACATATATGAAATTATAAATACGTACCTCATAACGTATGGCTTCAAGCTTATTATTTCTAAAAACAAAACAATGTTTCCCATCAGCAAAATTTGCTATCTTCCATATTTAATGTTCTTTTCCTTGTCCCGATCATTCTTTCTTTCCGTTGTATGTTCAAGGGATATATTTTATACTCTCCATTTGAAGCTGGCAACATTTGAAGTTCCTCAAAGGAAATCATAAGAGAAGTACCAAATAGAATACAATATCAGTTTAAAATTGTACTTTATTACACATTCAACGGTTAATGTTATTGAATACTGCAAATATGGAGCCTTTATCGTAAAGGAACATCAATAATGATTTGTCAATATATATATCGTAGTTCTAGAAAATAGTTGATTCATTGCATGCTTTAAAGGGTAATAAATAATAATAAAAAGATGGTAATATTACTCGGAAAAGGGATTCTCTCATCAGTAATCAGTTATTTGTGTCAATCATGTCATCAAACTTGAATTTCATTCAAATTTCGTTTCGTTTCTGGAAGGTTATTTCATTCATGGGTTGGACTTATAAGTTGCAGTAGGCGAACTTTTGACATTTCGATGAAGTGCCACAATTATTGAACATTCTCATAATATAAATACTTACAACAATTTGGCTTATCCTATGGCGCTATACCCAGCTCAGTAACAAGATAAATGTAAGTCCTTCGTAAGCTGACAACTTGATTGATAGCTCAGCATCTCTACAATAAAACATTTAATTATCATTTGTTAAAGCCAAACGTAGATTATTATAAATAGATAAGCCAAGATTTAACTGTATTTCGCTTAGTAAAAACAGATTTGTATGTCTTGTAGTATGATTTTTTGAATCTATGATAATATGACGATTTATTATGAATTTACAATATATCTTTTCAATTCCGGCAGTAGAGATCCATAAAACGGATACAATATGTACGAGAAAATGTGTACTCACCAGTTTGTACTGTAAGATAACGATATGTTCGTACCTAAGGTTCGTACAAATAAAACTGTTGTTTCGCAAAATATTTGTATCACAATAATGCATCTACATACAAACATATGCAGCTGGCGGCAATTTATAAAACCCTAAAAAGTTAATTTATCTATAAATCTACACAAACATGTTCACAAGCTATTAGACTAATAGACAATTACAAATTAAACCACATACACAATTAAATCTAACGTTCAAGGTTCTTTTACACTAAATTATAATGAGATTACATCAATCCCTTAGTTCCAACACAAGTATCGTTATACGGAGAATAATAAGCCTTCAGGGTAAAGTAAACGGGTATACCATTCGTATGAAAATGTTCACGAGTTAATAAGACGGTTTGTTTGTAAAATGTTGTAAACCTGGGCCAATCTAGAAGCTTCTAGAACTTAATTCGAGCTATAAAAACTATAACGAACTGCGAGAGTCAATTCGAACTGTAAAAACGAACTTTCACCGCACAAGTTACAAACGGATTCATTATCAATATTCCACAGTGCAAACGTTGTTTGTAAAACCGAATTGGGCGGTTAATCACGTACAAATACAGCGTACATTAAAATAATATTATTTGGTAATATTTGGCAGCGTGGGAGGTCGTTAACCCTTTATTAATTTACTTTGGACTTTATATGTATCATTCATACATGTGATTTCGGCTATAAATATAACTTAATATTTTCGTGTATAGAAATTTTGTACATTTCTCCGTAACATAATGCTGGTGAATAATATCTAACATTTATCCAAATATAAAACACAATTTATATCGAAAACTATAAATAGCAAATTGCTCTTTCTCACGCTAAAATCGATTAACCTAACTAATATTATAAAGATTGGATCGTGTTTGACATGGAATCAACGAATAACAGGGACTATAAATGGTCACGGGGTCCCGTCCGACTAGGGCCCTTCCGGCCTCCTCCACTCAAGCCACAGCCCGACCCGAGGTTCGAGATCCCCGTCAAGGGGGGACGCCCTTGCGCATGTCGCTACCAGGGTGAACCTTCAGTTCACCCACGCTTCGCGTTAAACTGTAGAAGCCCGGTTCTGGCTAACATTGAGACACCACACAAAAAAAGAGGTCACGGGGTCTAACTTTATACGAGCGAAGCCGCGGGTATAGATTGTATAACGTAGGTAGACCATACACATACCTACATAGGTCTAAATTTCACCATATCGAAATGTTTCAAAAATTACTTCTTGAATGTAGATAAGTCGTGATAAATGAAGTCTCTTTTTCTTTCTTTTTTATCTTAAAAAATATAGAGTAAGTATATAAATATGTATTTAAAGCTTAACATACATTTCACCGACACGAAGTAATCAAATGTTAAAGATGCCTGGTACATTTATTAATTCCTCTTGTACTCTTTTAAAGGTCTCTTCTAATAATTATTTTTCATCTCGTCACTATTGGTCATGTAATATTTCTTACAAATCAATTAAATTCAGTCTTTGACTTGTCTGTTTGACCTTTGAGAGCTCATAATTGCCGATCTCTTTGTAAATAAGTTGTTCCTTCGCGGTTGCAACAGTCACGGCGTCAGTTTCAATGCAATTAATATACAATTTAATATTCCTTTTCTTCTTTACGAAATAAACAAACGTTTTCTGTACTTTGAATAACTACGCAATTTGTGTATTTCTGTAGAAAGGAAAAGATTTATATTTGATACATTTTTCTGTTGCCAATATCTTTGTATCAGTATTGCCTTATCTGAATTGCAAATAATCTAGCAGATGCACACATCATACAGTGAATATTTATTTCAATTAAATATTTTATTAGCTGCTGCCCTTACTTTCGCCCGCGTGGTCAAAGTAAATTTGTATAGTACAAACTTCCATCCCCTATTTTATTTCCTTAAAGGTTAGAATTTATCAAAATCCTTTCTTACATCATAATGGCTATCTGCATACCAAATTTAAGTTCGATTAGTCTAGTAGTTTTGGCTCTGGGTTAATAAATCAGTCAATCATTGAGACACACTTTTTTATATTATTAAATATTAAAAATTTCTATTCTTTATCAATTTATATAAATATTAATATCTTAATACATATGAGCTCAATGATAACAAGCATTTAATAATAGGTAGTATAAGCCGAGAGCTGTCGGCCCTGTGCCTCTCTTGACAGATCTGCCGTCCCATCGGACCATGAGAGTGATGGAATAAGAAGTTTATTTATTTGCGTTGTAAACTTGGTTCAATAAACACACTTCGTATAAAAATAGAGAATTAATTAAACCTAGTATATGACTATTTTTAATAAAAAAGACGTATAACAAAAAAAAATTTGGAAATCAATATTGTCTACACCATAAATATCATATTTATTCCATCCAAAACCTTCATTAATTAAATCGGCTAATAAAATACTAGGAATATACGTCAACATTCTCTAACAAAGGACTGAATATGATATTGAGCACAGAAATCATCAACTATCCACGAATTAATCATGAGATGTATCTAAATTGGGACTAAATTCAACTTTTGACACCTCGACGTGGTCTATTTGCAATTCGCATACACATTAGATATTTACTACGACGGCTATCATTCACCAAATGATTACATTATAACGATATCGTCGGTAATAACATGTGAAAAGTACCTATTAAAAACACAGATTTATTAAGAAATGCAGATACATGATAAAATAGAAAATAGATTGAAGTTATTCAATGACGTTGATACACAAAGGGCAATTGTCAAATATAATATATTAAACATTTGCTCCAAATAACAGAAAATAACGAGCAAGAATCATACTACAAAACCTCCAAAGACTACATTTAATCAAATTCTAAACTAAATAATAAACTTTTACACTTCAATCACGTGTAAATAACGAAGCATCATTCCACATAAGATGGTATTTGCCATTTGGTAACTCACTGGGGCCACATCGCTCACTTAAGCACATTATTTTGGGCGCCAAACTTTCGTCCATCGAGATAACATTGAAAACAATCGAGGAGCGTTGGGATCCAACTTGTGTTTGGCATTATATAGTTACAAAAACACAATATTGAACTTTCTGAGAATTTGAATATGGTGTTACGTAATTGATTGATATTGATTAATGCGGATTTTGGTAAATGTTACATTTTTGTTTATTTTACTATATATAGAGGTAAAATAAAATTCTCAGAATAGAGTAACACGTAAAATGCATATATTAAATTAATTTCCAACATTTGTCATAATTAATGACGATTTTTAGCGGTCGAAAAAAGAGGTGGATTTCATAGTATAAGAAGGTCTTTTCAAACGTAATACCGATATATTGCACAGGTTTCGCACCAATTGTTACTAGTAGATATTAATGTGGTAAAAGGTTGAAAACTTTGTGACCTTCTTTTCATTAATTATACCTTTAAACACATTTGTTTAATTTATTGGTCAAATTTAACAATGATTAACATATCTGGCCTTAACTCTTTGTATTCTCAAAAGTTTTTTATCCATGTGTATAATAATAAAGTAGTTATTTTGTTAAAAACAAAATAGTTTTATTAAATCCACTTAGTAAATGTTTATACACAATAACTTATTACTATCATTAATACAGACTTTCAATCAAGGGTCTAATGAAAGGAAGAACCAAACCCTCATATTATGTTTCTGATATCCGTCTTATTATTTCTTTAGCTAATTTATTATATTATTTATTACCAATAATCATATTAACGTTGCTATATCGCATGCTAATATTTCGTAACAATATACCATTATTACCTACAGTTAAATTTAATTAGACTACTTACACGAAAATTTAATATCAAAGGAAAGACGACCTTACGTGTATTAAGTATATTATATTAAAAAACATAATTAGTTGTTTGAACAAAATTACGTTCCCAAACCATTATTTATACTGTGCGATTATTAATAAGAAGAAGGTACTCGCTCCTGACAGATTTGGTGATTATTAAAATTTATATTACGCGGAATATCCTGTGGATAATTAAAACGATAATTTTATTTGATAAGCATGATACAAGATGACAAGTTTACATCTTAGGATTGAAAATTATTAGATTTGTAATACAATTTAAATTTATTAAATTAATCTTACTGTTATATAAAGAGGAATGGAATACTTACATTTATTAGAATTTTTTGTAGAGTGGTAGAGAAATACAACACGTTAATTTTTTGATACAAATTTAATGAAAAATTCAAACATATAGTTATTCGACTATTATAATAAATGTGTATTTAGTTTTTTTATATTATCCACAAGAAAAAATAGAAGCTTTTACATATTATAATTTAATTTTTAAACATCAAACGACCGACCTATTTTGTAGTTGTAATTATATTACATAGATGTTGTATCCGCGAAATCCATTTTCTTCACAACCATTGTATTTATTAATAATTCTTTTATAAGAGAATCCAAAACAGAAAATGGTTGATAATGCTGGCATCGCGTGTTGAACGAATCGCAACTGATACCTAATGTAACGGATTCATCACATTCAGTCTGCCTTTTACTTATACGGCTATCCTTAATAATATTCGCACGTAAACTAACTATTTTTTACTAGCACTCCGCCCGCGGCTTCGTCCGCTTTGTCAATAACAAATTATTCTAAATTATTCAATAACAAACCTCGAGAGCCCCGTTGCGTTTTAAAAATCTTGTAAAAATATAAAAATATATTTTAGGAACAGTCATACAGTGGAAAGCGACTTTGTTTTATACTTCTTAATGACTAGCTGTGCCTGTTATATAAATCTTTCTCTGTACAATATTCCTTTAGATAATATACTAGCAAAGTCAGGGTAGTGGCTACCCTTTCAGGGTTTTTACATGTTAGAGCAATAAACGGCCACATATATCAAATTTCGCATTTACATTATTAGTAAGAGGTACTTTCCTCATGCTACGCTACCGCTATAATACTACGTTGTGCTATAGGATGAAATATTATAGTATTTTTTCTATTGGTATACCAAAAATAAGAGAGGAAAAGTCGAATTCATGCAAGATTGATTGATCCAATATCCTCTTTTCGTGGTGCTATTTTCATAAACTTTTTAGATTTTAATTTATCATTAAAACATCATGGTGTATTTTTAATTCTGTTATAATTTAGTTAATCTTATGTTCATTTCCATACTTGGCTCTACAAAAGTAATATATTTTTATACTTGAATATCTATTACGAAACAACTAGCAGTGACAATATAACAATTCTAGTTTTATGTAAATAAGTGTAAAGCTTTAAAATTTAGGCCTTTGTTGAATATTCATTAGTTCATTTGCTTATAGTAGCTACATATCAAGAAATAGTAAGTCACGCGTGAAAATATGCGAATTATTAGCTGGCCTTTACAATACTACACTCGTGCTAGCAATACTTTATTCTGAATTACTGGTAACTCATTTCAATAATAATATTAGGCCGCGTTTCCATCTTAGCGTGGAAATTTCAATAATAAAAACCTCTTTGGACACAATCCATTTAAAAATTAACAAAGTATAGTTTATAGAACCTGCTTAAATTTCATAAGGATTTATAGTACAATGAATCGTCATTATCATCGAATAAAAACAAAATTTTAGTAGATTTTTCTCAACACAAAAATCATAAACACATTTGCATCACATTTACCACATCGATAGTTAACCTCTGTATTGTATCTGTAGGTACTTTTCCAATAGTCCTAGCAAATCAGTTAATAAACAAACATTTGATCCCTACAAACATGATAAACCCTCTTTGATGTGACTAACAAAGGGAACATAACTTTTCAAGAGGCTAAACCAAACATATCAACGTATTGCCTGCAGCCTGATCGTTGTTATTAAACACACGACCGTCAGCTGAAGCATTTTTCAAAGAGCTAATTGGCTTCACAATTTAGATGGCACAGTATTTTCATAACTGTATCATTTTGCTGCGTGAAACATTTTCTCGGTATCTACTTATACAGTAGCTTTGAGGTCTTTTTATTTGCGTTAATAGTATAAATACGAAAGTACTTTTTATTGAACCGCAGGATTCGATTTTTATTTAATAGATAGACTCGAGGAAGGTTTAAATATACATATATTTATTAGATTATACGGGCAAAGCCGTGGGCGGAAAGCTAATTTGATATAAAGATAGAAGGAACAATGAAAAAGGATTTATGCTATTATTGACTCTAAAACAAAGTATAAAGGGCTGGCAGGAAAATTTATATTGACACCCATTACCCGAAAACGCAGGTGAAATTCTGAAACTAATTGTTGTTTAATTGTTCTTTTCTATTACCACTATATTATTATCTAGATAATAAATATTGGTCTATCCTCTTAATAGCATATTTTTCTCCTAATAACTTTTAGTTACACTTTGAAAAATCAGCTTTGAGTGGCAGAAAATAAACTCCAATCCTAAATTAATATTATGTTAGATTTCACGTAGCAGTATTTAGCTTGAATTTCTATAATATAGCCAACTATGAGGAGAGATAATATGTCTGCGATCATTTCATTGTATTTTCCGTGACTCAAATTATTCAACTATATACGTAGAGTATAAGTAAAATAGTAATTATTCGGAAACCGCATGAAAAATGAATTTGCATTGTATTTAAGGAGCATCGTCTCCTTTTGGAATTTCGCAGAATCAATTATCTGTAAGATTTGCCTTAGCCCCCTCATTTCTTGTTACCTACTGAATATTATTACCTAACTTGTAGACCTTTCTACGTTACAATAGGCACATGATGTCATGTTAGGCTGCAAAAGATTTTTGTTTTATTCGAAGGTAATTTTATTTAACCTCCAACTTCATAAAAAGAAATATTTTTCCAATAACAACGGAAATTTAAAATCTCTTTCCAAATCGAAAATATAGTGGTCTTTTTTATTTTCAATTATTATTATAGTACCTACATTATGATTCACACTAACATCCTCACCAAGGTGACATTATATTTATCAAGCAAGATTTAAATGCATAAATGAAATATGGTAACGCAAATACGGGGGTAACATTGTAACACGAAAGCTTACGTAGCCATTACCGAGTTAGCGATCGAATGTTACGGCTCATTATAGGGCTTGTTACCGGGACCGCATTCAACACAAACAAAGCAATAGCAATCATTAAAAACTATTCTAGCCTATTGTATCGTAATAAGTTGGACTTATGTATTGAGTTTATCGGAAATTATTAGTTTTGCGGGTGATTTATAAATTCTATTATTATTGTAGAGAGAGAGATCGTTGGATTAAAATTCCACGCTTCGAGGGCGTCGTCCGTCGCAATAATTGAAAGCAGCGGAGGCTCTAGCTACTTTATTAGTTCTGTATATATTTTCCCTATGAATTTTATTTCATTAGAATTCATATAATACTTAGAGAACCTAATTATTTTAGAAACAAACAACATACAACAAAATAGCAGTAAAAGAAAAACAAATTAGCTTTCTGCCGATATATAAATCATATAATCAATACATATCACTTTAATATTTCGCTCATAAATGACTAGTCATTTTGGGTCTAGACCCAAAAACATGAAAATACTAATTAAACAATATATAAATTCAATCTATTGTTTCCAACATTCTTCTGCATTACACCGTTTGTTGGCGTTTGTGCGCTCAAGCATTTACCCTTGATTCGGTCTCGATAACCCCCAAAATGCCTACTCGGTCACTATAACAACCAAATTGGGTCATATTACCGTATAATGTCATTATACAATTAAAAAACGAACTGTAAGACGTTACGTATAGTATAGTAAATACTAAACATCTACTTTTGACAAAATTGCTTTTGTACTCTAGATATAGGGCATAGGCTACATATACATAGGTTAAGACATAGTTATAATTTTTTAAAGAATATTTATAAAGGATTCGCCGGGATTCGGCATTCGAACCCGCGTCTTTCGGGCAAAATCAATAAAAAATTATACGTAGGTAAATACATATCTATTTCATTCTTTGCCTGACACAGTTTAATCAAGAAATACTATATAAAGAGTGAATGTTAAATTGCATTTCATCTATCAATTTCAATATTTAAGAATAGCATTATAACCTCGTGATTTATATCAAAATTAAAATTGAAACAATTTGAGTAACGAAATGATTTGACAGGCTTTTAATTACAGGGACAAAAGCAAACCAGTAAACCACGGTTAAACCGTTTCAAATTACATCTTACGCCTTTACACTGGCCAATTACATTATAAATTACTTTAATAATTTAATAAGAAATCTAATTAGAAAATATTACATTTCCAATCTGGAATATCGTATCGTACACGCTTTTATTAATTTCACCTGTATCTTTGCATGTAATGTAAGCCGGCAACATAATATATGTAACCGACTCCATAAGACTCAATTTTGACCCATTTTCAAGGATTCATTTGATCAAGGATCGTTGACATTTAATACAATACAATAATTTTATGACTTGTGTGCTGTGTAGTTCTTTTTTTAACTTTATTATTTATTGTAAAACATAATATAAACGAGGATTATAACCTTAGCATGTGTCTTATGTATATGTCTGATTCTGATATCTTTGGAGCTCTTTTTATAAAAAGCCTTGACTGTCGATATAGTGCTCCCCATCTATTATGAAATGAAAAAACAACAATTTTAACGCCATAATATAGAATTACATGTAATGTTGATGAACATATCACTTGGTTTTTTTAAATAAAAATCAGAGTCGACCCCCCCAGTAAATTTTGTAAAAGCCTTCTCTCATTATATTAAAAGCGGTCACCGCACTAGTAAAGATTGTATGTACTAACTAAGCATTCTCTAATTATTTTACGTATTAATGACACGCCCTTACTCCGCGGCCGTTCATACAATCGTAAAAATGCGATAGACCACGCACAAAGAAGGGTTCAGTAGGGGAGACTGAGGAAGAATGTTAAAATTTTATGGTTGTTATTTACGATATTTTGAAAGAAGTTTCATTATAATATGCATGATTAATTATATGTAACAATTGGACACCGATCAATACTTTTTTATTATTAATATAATACCTCTAATTAATCTGCGTATGAATGTGCCATACAAGCAAATAAACCGAGTTGTAATAATATAAATACCCAATTGTATGAAGTGGCATGACGTGTTTTGTAAAAATAATATGTTTGTTTTTAAACGTCGTCGTCGTAGTCCTGAGGTAATACAATTAAACATTTATCGATTTCAGGAGACTGCCTTTCATTTTTAAATCGATTAAATCTACCCATAAGACATCTAATTATACTCATTCATTTAACATATTATTTATTTAACGTTCCATTAAATTATTATTAATTTAAAAGGTAAAAGGAAAGCAACTCTACAATTTAATAAACGCATACCTTTACAACAATTCACTTCTGTTTGTAAATAGCTCTACAACTATTTATTTAATTTCAACGCGCTTTTGATTCAGCATTTACTGCTTATGCTGTAAAAGTTACAAGACCAAGGTTTGATCATCATCACCATTTATAGTAGTTCTTAATATAGTTAAAAAACACGCTTACACTCATGAAATTATTCTATTGTCAAAACACCTTACACTGAAATTATTGGTCCGGTCCATAGTCCTAAATAACAAGACACCGGTCTTTAGACCAAATTACGTGCAAATCTTGGAAAATCGAGATACCCAGTATATTATATTGTATCGTCACTTGATAAGTGTACAAAGTTTGATTAAGGGTCGGTCTGGCATCTACGCTCTTGAAAAAAAATCTCTTTTTACGATGTACCTATATGCAACTACAACGAACATACAATGGTACACAGAAATTCACTTTTTATTTATGTACTTCAAAAGCTGTGTTGCTCTTCCTTAAAATGTACTCAACAATATGTTAAGTATCGCAGAATGTACTCTTTTCGTATCTCAGTTACATTTGTGGAGTGCCACTCATAATTATTTTTTGACGTTATTTCACTACACATTTCCTCCACCTAACTGAATACTTTGCCTCATATTATTTCTAGACCGGGAGATACTGACACAAAATTTCGAGTCATTTGTAACAGGATGGCGGTTCTACAGGGTTCTTAGTACGCAATGACAAAAAGAAAAATGATGGTGTGAACGCTGGTACCGGCGGCTTAGTCGCGTGGGCGTTAGTCGAACTCGTCGGAAAATAGCGAAAGTCAAACGATTTGTAACAGTATGGCACTTATTTTTCTTGGAAGTTTGAGGATCAAAGAATATAAATACAAAATTTCAAAGATCTAGGTGTTGGAAATCTTCACTTATATAAATTAATACTAAATTAATTTTTCAAGTATGACAGCACTTTTTCCCCCTACTAGAAGTATGGCAAATATAATAATGGTCACATTTTATCAAATACTCTCCAAAAATCCAAATGCAATACTGGTACAAAAAGTTTGGCGAAATAAATTTTTTTTGCAGATTTTCGGCGGTATGGCGACCATTTGGAATCGTCCGAAAAGTATGGCATGGCGATTTTCGTAAATGGCTGCACGACGATGGTTACCTGTGCAAAAGTTAGCCTGGTACAAATGGTTGAATAATTGTTTTATTTAAATCAACATATTCGCGTCGGTATGGCGGGCCGTAAGTCACACCGGAAAAGTATGGCATGACACTACCGCCTACTTCTTTTTTATGGGCTATCGGTAAATACTAAAATTTTTGTGTTACAAATCGTTTGACTTTCGCTATTTTTCCGACGAGTTCGGCTAACGCCCACGCGACTAAACCACCGATACCAGCGATCACACCATCATTTTTCTTTTTATCATTGCGTACTAAGACCCCTGTAGAACCGCCATCCTGTTACAAATGACTCGAAATTTTGTGTCAGTATCTCCCGGTCTACTACGTATAATAAGACAAACAAATAATAAGCTTAAATCTTTCATCCAATCTTTATGCTTGCTAAAAACATAGTTGTCTTGTATCGTACCTAATATCTATACTGTAATCAGTAGTTTCTTAAGAATATATGCAACTTCTACGTAAACAGAAGAAACACTAACTGAAACTAAATAAAATCAAAACTATTTATATATATTTCTAAAGATTCAAAATCGATCGACGTATCGTCCAGAATCATATCTAGGTACCAACTAGAGATTACATTTATTTTTAACTATCCTTCCGCCCGCGGCTTCACCCGCTTTGTCTAAAAAATCACAAATTATATATACTAAAACCTTCCTCTTGAATCACTGTATTAAAAAAAACCGCATCAAAATCTGTTGTGTAGTTTTAAAGATTTAAGCATACAAAGGGACATGCGGACAGAGAAAGCGACTTTATTTTATACTATGTAGTGACTAAGTATATGTTATGTTCGATAGAAACGGCCCTTTTGCAAAAATGTAAAGAAAATGAAATAAATCAGCCTGGTTATATAAACTAATTAAAATTGAGTTTATAATCAGTGTTGTATGAAAAATATTTTTTTGCTTTCTACATTGCATTATAGGAATACTTCCAGCGGGATGAAACGGTGGAAAAATTTAACGAATGCTTTAAAATGATAGAGTTGTGTACTATTCACATGTGTGCCATTTATTCGTGTTCACAATGAAATGTAAACTTTATTTCAATGTGGTATGTTTCAAAATGGGTTCTGACGGGAGTCCGGTATCATTCGGCTATAATACGACACTAGGTAACTACAATAAACCGACGGTATTGCTCATTATCATTGAATAGAAAGCCTTTATTTCATATATTTATTTATCAGTTTTAATGTAATAAATTAAAATACAATGAGCACCCACCTATCAATTTCAAAAATTATACGACAATCCTTATAACAATAATTTAGTAGACAAATTAGTTTTTTTAGATTACAATATTTATTTACTGTTAAAAGTTTAAGTTTTTGTTTAAGACTAAACTATACAGCGCTGAAAATCAATAAAAAAATAGATCAATAACAAAAAATAAATTATCAAAAAAAGCTATTCATATTTATTATATCATTTTAACTTGAACGACAATCATAGACACAAAATAGTAGAGCCTAAATGTTTGACGAAGATCAAAGAATCAAGTGTTACGATCTGATATCGATGTTAATAAGTCAATAAAACGTCGTTGGAGTGGAAGCAATCTCTTTTTATGAGTCCCGGGACGATAACTGCTAGAATTCAGCCCTTGGAGTATCTACCTATACAACATTAACGTCCAGTTATAGACAGATCAAATAAGCTCCTTAAGTGGTCGCCAATAAGATAAAAAATGAGTTATTGTGTTACGATACAGAATTTACAGTTGCTTTTGAAGTTTTGACGCAATAGGTGTATTTGTAGCGCATACTAATTGCAGTCAATTGCTATTGGAAATTAAAATGGTTTATAATACGTTTGACCTATGTTTTACACCCAATGTTTTTAATTGACTGGAACAAGTAACAAAATATTATGAGTATGCAATAAGACTGGTGTAAAACGCCTAGGTATCTACTATATGTAATGTTTTTCAACTTTGCGATATCTGTCCGATATATATTATATAACAAACATTGAAATTGTAAATCAGATCTGAATACTCTACTATGTACCTATTGAATATTCCAGCGATAAACTATAAATTGTGATAATATCGGCATTAAAAAAATATAAACCACACTAGCTGTATTCACCCACATGGTCAAAGGAAACTCCTATGGGAATAAAAAAATAAGATATGTCACTCTCTAGCTTCCATACCATAAAATCACTCCGATGCAACGTAAAAAAAAGAGAGCTTTCTCTTTTAAATAAATTATAATACAACTAAAGTATCAATCGAATTTATAGTCTTGTTCCGCTTTCAGATTTCTGTAGAAACTACGAAAACTTATAGCATAAGGGCACAATGGTGGGGCCATAAGTATAAGTTTATAAAATACAGCATCGCGTAGGCAGTTGTACGTAATCCACTGAGAAATTTTGGGTTTGATTTAGGTGCCCGATCAATCACCCCATAGATAAACACATAATAATTGGAAAAGGTTTAAATTAGTGCAACTCATATCCCGATATTTATACAAATTATATTCCCGATAGAATCCCCTATATAAATGGATATTTCTTTCAATATACTAAGTTCTTACGATTTTATTATAGCAGAGATGAAAGCAGTATTTAATTAATCAAGTATGGTATAATTTGTCTTCGTCAGGAAGGAAAGAGCTAATTTCCACACATTAGGGACACAAAGGGCCGATCGCCGGATTTTATTGATTACCATCTATTGTTCGCTTTCCAATCCCTAAGCGATACACTTGACGCGTGATTAGTACAACCACTTATAGCGTCCTTTGGATCTTAAGATTTCTTCAGTTTGCGCGGCTTTGTCTGACTTTAGCGTTGCGCGCGATAACCATTCCTCCTTCAAACATTCCTTCATTGTTTTGGACGCAAATAAACACGGGCACTTTGTAAGCAAGAAATTTAAAAAAATGTAATTTTAAGAGTATAGTTATAGCTTAAGCTTTACCATAAGTATGTTAATTTATAAGCTTATGTATATCTTCGTAGATACATATTATAAAACTAATTTGTAAAAACCTTACCGACTTCAAAACAAGGGACTCTACTCTTAAATCCATAAAAAATACAATAACCTGATAACCTGACCACACAAATATATTGGTTAAATAGAAAAAGTAGAAAATACCTTATGACTCTACCCATCGCTGTATAGAATACGTGACCTTTGATCAACGATGCTATGTCAACCCACGTAAGCAATACTCCATCTATATGTGTTATACATATAAAAATCATCAAGTAATATGTATAGAATATAAGTACATATAATATGTATGAATAAAGCCGCTTATTATTAATCATAAAAGCATAAACGATCATAAAAAGCGAGAGCGTTAGCGAATAACAACATTATCTAAATCCGAAGCAAACAACCCTCGATATATTCGGTTTATTAGCGCTTAAGTATTGCACCCCAGATCATTTGAAATAAACACCGGCAATTTAATGGTGCAACATGTAACCTTTATCCTCATATATAACGTGAAATCCCAAGTTTTTATGGTAACTGAAACACAGGAGGGTTAAAATGAACTTTTCATTGCTTTCGACATTATAATGTTCGGTCTCGCAATTTCAAGTTGATAATCCAGGGTCGGTTAATAATCCCAATGTTATCCATACGAATTAACTGGAGCTTACTTTTATTATGTTCTCCGCGATTTTTGCCTGCTTTATGAGCTTTGATTGCGAGAAACATTTAATGAGTAAATATGGCTTCCATCGCGCCCATTCCTCTAGTGACTATCGTTATACTGGAGACAAACTTTGTACTATTTAAAAGGTAATAAATACAATTCTTACTGCATGTGTGTACTTACTTAGTTAAAGAATATTAACAATTTTGATAAAATTTATTTGTATTATGAGGTCCTTGTTATTAATATAAAATATTTTATTGGAAAATATAAATTGGTTTTCTTTTACGTAATTATATTTCGACATTTTCGATAATTTAATCTATTCCTTACCTAGAACCGGATTAACACGCAATTCACACGTGAACATATTAAATGATGGTAAATATATGTTTGAAATTATACTCCCCAGTGGGATCAGATCTTAAAGTTTCGAACTTGACAAAACTAATTGAATGATAGTACCTCAGGGGTTACGGTACATGGAAATCACATTCTCATCAAACAACCTCATGCTAGTTAATATATTTTTGAAGTGAAACTTCTTTAGGCGCGTTGAGAGTAAAAATTTCAAGGTCGCGACATGACAATACCGTCACGTCATGGAGTAAGGCGACGATTTTGCTATCTTGAATCTTGCCAAAGAAGTTTCACGTCTGACACGTGTGCTCACACACGCTCATTGGTAAACAAAATCACTATATTGAACTGCAGTTCATTTATATTTAAAATTGTAATACTCATAATTTCGTTACTATTAATATTACTGGGAATATACAATTTCAGGTTTAATTTATTTTATTCATTCAATATTCTATGCTTTCATTACTAAATATGATTTTAAAAGCGTGTTTTAAAAAATATTTAGCTTTTAGATATTATGTTTAATTAATTGGAACACATGACTCTCTCAATTAACTTTCAAACTATACGATTTTAAATGTAAATAAATAAATAAATATTATAGGACATTATTACACAAATTGACCTAGTCCCACAGTAAGCTCAATTAAGGCTTGTATTGTGGGTACTAGGCGACGATAAATATAATATTTAATAAATACATAATATATAGATAACACCCAGACCCAAGAACAAATAATTGAGTTCATCACACAAATATTTGCCCTGACCGGGGATCGAACCCGGGGCCGTCGGCTCAGTAGGCAGTTACTTTACCACTGCGCCAACCGCGTCGTCGGTATGTAAATCAAGTAATGGCTTTCGACAACAATTATTGTAGAACTTTACTCGTTATTTTTTTCAAGTTCACAGTTATATAAGTTTACATGAACTAAAAAGCTTTTCAAAAACAGCAACAGCAATTTTAGCATAACCACATACTGTATACAGGGTTACTTGTAAAACACCAGCAACCTCTCAGGACAAGATAGCTAACATCATAAGTAACAACATTTGTTCTACGACTTTAGGCATAACGCAATACATTATTTTTAAATGATTTTTTAAAGTTTTTATTGTACTCTCCTAACATTCAAGTCTATGTTCTATTCATTATCGAAAGGACGACGCGACGCCTCCTTTCCCCTTTCGTTCGCTTATTGTTTACGTAATTTTTGGGATGCCCGTAGAGTTTATAATATTCAAACGGAAAATTCAATGAATATTTTATATTTATATGAAAATAAAATCTAACAAATTATCAAAAGTCGTAGAACAAATGTTGTTACTTATGATGTTAGTTATCTTGTCCTGCGAGGTTGCTGGTGTTTTACAAGTTACCCTGTTTAACTATTAAATAAGCAAATATATCTCTCCCTATAACCATAATCATACATACATAACAATCTACGAAGTACAAAGAATTTAGATCTACGAAGAATCTAAAATTATATACGTATAATTTTACATTTTTCTTAGCCTATAAATAATGAGTCACAGCGATTCCTTGTATAAATGCATAAACCATCAGGGCCTTGTGTGGTATGCCGCCTGCATACCGGGCAATGTGCCACATGTAACTTTGGAAAATTGTTTTCTTTGTACATACTATAGTTTAGATTTAAACACGTATGAATATATTAGCAAATACGACGAAGTAGCAGAAATGACGTCATGGTTTGAGTTCATCTTACAGTTCTGCTGATGAAATTAATGTTTTCAAGTAAATTTTACATCCATATAATATAATATTATTGTTTCATTAATTTTACGCGAGAATTTAAGAAAGTGTTTTATTACTATCGTATAACATGTTTTTCAGTATAAACTTATAAGCTTTATTTCGTTCATTATTAATTCAACCACCTATAACCCAAACTTTCAATCTTAATATATATAAATCTCGTGTCACAATGTTTGTCCTCAATGGACTCCTAAACCACTTAACCGATTATAATAAAATTCGCACACCATGTGCAGTTCGATCCAACTTGAGAGATAGGATAGTTTAAACATGTAGGTACCACGGGCTAAGCCGGGGCGGACCGCTAGTTGAATTATAATTGTATAGTTACTATTAATGCACATTCACGATATGTATTAAAATACATTGATTTATGAAGCGTATGTTTTAGTGAAAATCAAACTTAATACTTTATATCGGAATCCGGATTTAATATTCCAATATTTTGAAACGTGTTACATTTAAATTGTCGCCAATATACCATTTTAACCACATACAAAAATAAATGTTATCGCCAAGTTCCATTTTATCGATTATAAATATTTTATAGAATAAAAATGAAAATGAGCATGAGAATAAGGATGAAAATGAGAGTGAGAGTGAGAGTGTGAGGGAGAGTTAGAGTGAGAGGGAGAGTGAAAGGGAGAGTGAGAGAGAGGGAGAGTGAGAATGAAATTGAAAATTAAATCGCTGTATTATTCTACGGTTACGGTACAAAAACTTGTTTCATATACAGGACTATTTTTCCAATACAGTTTCCAATACAGGACTTCGCGACGGAATACTGGTTTCCACCCCTACGTGGTCGAGATACCCCATGTGCGCACCAAGCGCTTCGAAAACAGTTTCTTAATAAAAACCGCGAAGATGTGGAACTCCCTACCGCCATCCGTGTTTCCCGATAGTTACAATTTGGATCTATTCAAGGCCAAAGTGAATAGGCTTTACCTTACTGATCAGGCATGCTAACCTGAAAGACCGCATCTTCACTTACCATCAGGTGAGATGGCGGTCAAATGCCTGAGCAGTGTGTTAAAAAAAAAAAATATATATAATTTTTATATCATTCATATCGTACTTTAAACATTTCAGTTTACATTATAATGGGGTGATAACCTTCATCTGTCCCCGACAAGAGAGGTAAACTTAACATTCGTAGACGAAACATAATTAAAAGCGTATAATATTATATAAGAGCTTTACAAAACACTTGAAGAATATTAAACATTGTACAAAGCTAACTGAAAACTAAAATATACGAAGAGAACATTGGCCAATACAACAAAACAACAGTTTCTCTATACTTTTAAAACTTTTGCGGTCACCGTTGCATTGTTTCAGTACATTTTCAGTGACTTTGGTGCGGTATTATCGACCTTTCTTTGCTTCGTTTTATTGAAATGCATTGACAAAGTGAACACATAATATGTCTCCGATATACTATTATTATCTAATTAGGTTCACTACTACATGTAGTTTTCATTAAATAATATATAAAATTTTAGTACATACCTATAAAATATTTTGCAATGAAATTTCAACTAAACCAGCCTTTACAACTAAACCAACGTTATAATTTTACAAAATATCGTATTTGATTACATCAACATTCAACAATTTAACCGCTAGCTTATAAATTATTTTTACAGCGAAGAGTATTCCTAGAAACAGGTTCGAACTGTTGCTAATTGAAATGTTTACAGTAATAGAATTTGTTATTAGACTTTGAGAAATTAAACCTCAAAATTTACGAAACTTGTTTGTAAACGAAAGCTTTCTGATGCCAATTATATTTACTGGCTGTCCGCCCCGGTTTTGCCCGCGTAACGTATATATTATTGTCTACACTCTACCCTATACTAAAAGTATGAAAAAAAATTGAATTGGTCCAATAGTTCCTGAGATTAGCGCGTTCAAACAAACAAACTCTTCAGCTTTATAGTATTAGTATACAAACGATCGATATTTATATTGAGATACTGGCTTCTAATTGTATAAATTTCGATCGGAATTAGTTAACGACATTTGTACAAATTGAATCCCAAAATAACCTTTCGGGAAAACATTTGTGAATAAGGGTGTCGATCTCAATACGCATTTTTAACAATAACCACTTGGTACTTGAATGTTCTCGAATTAACGTAGAAAGCGCTTCAATTCATTTCATTTTCATTTTACTATGTTTTAATTCAATTCATACTACTATCTGAAAATATTGAGAACGTACAAGAAATTGCTTTATGAACGTCCAATAACATAATATAGTGTACCTAGAGATAAAGGAAATCATTTTCTTACTACTAAATTAGAATACATACTATCAATAGAACGAGATTTTCCAAAATCTTTCCACTCCATCTTGTTGTGTACAATAAAAACAGGTATAAAGAAATAATTGTACGAATCCTTAGCCCTTTTCCTTACAATTACTTTTAGATACCCAGAACGATTGACGCATAATATGGTTCCACAATCAACAAGTAGGCCGCACTTAATATAACCACATATATAAATCTATGTTCATTACGAGTACAATGCATATTTGAATACAGCTTTGGGTATTTAATTGTGTAATTAACATTTACCAAACTCGTTGTTTAACCAATTTACCGGAAATTTTAAATCACAATTGACAAGTACGCTTCGGTAAACCGTATGTTTGCTCTGCCCACGCACCGTTCAACTTTACCTGTAATTTTAATGTAGGTACTGGAGAGGATGTGACATTGCTAGAAAATGATTTTTAAATTCATTGAACGTTTTCATGATTATATCGATTGTTTTGGTTTAAACCAAGAAATGTAAGTACGACAAAATATATCAAAATAAAAAAAACCCGATTGTCACTCTCACTACTAAGAGGAATTTATTGACACTCGAATAAAAATACAACAAGCCGTTTAGGCTCTACTCGAGCGTGCCCCACACACATACCTGCCTTCTGTCACAGTCGGGTAATAAATTGATTAAAACGTATTAACATATGCATTACCTTTGGTTTTAATGTTTAAAGAAGTCTAACTGAGCGTACCTAGAGTAGCTACTGCCGAAGAAACACACACTCTATTTGAGTGCATTCAAAAACACTAAGTGATATTAAAGTAAATATGTTTTCTTCTATGTGTTCAGTTCAAATATGAAATACCCTAATATTATAAATAGACTACAAGCCCGCATAGGACAAAAATATGGGTCAAATGAACCACCAGGGGACATATCTAGAACGATAGCAGAGCAAAAAATAATAAGATTCATCACTATGCCGTCACTTGTAAGCTGTCCAACTGAGTGCAGATGAGAATTGAAAAGTACAGGTAGACTCGGTAAATTTTGGTCATATATTTTTGTACGGCATTCTTAACCATCGATAGATCCATTAAAAATAATAAGAAACCGCTCAGTGCCGTACAAAAATGGTGGTCCACCAAGTCGGAATTTTTATTTAATTTCCGAGAGTTACCGGGGGTAAATTTGGTCATTTGACCATGTACGGCATCTGTGTCATACTATTGCTATACTGCTTTTAATCCATTATTCCGCAACGCCGTACAAAAATCATGGGGACAAGGGGAAAAAATCGAGAGATGCAATCCCCTCTCTTTCCCCACTCCAGGGGGTCATTTGACACAACACGAAATAAATTTATTTTTAAAGTATTTTATGCATAGATAATATTTTTTCATGTGCCGTACATTTTCGTTGGTTCAAAGGGGAAAAATCTGAAAAAGAAAAAAATCCATATAACGAAATGTTTGCTTTATATTTTTATAATAAAATATAAATAAACATTAATATTAAGAAGCTCGAGGTGGTTAATTATCACCTTGGAAAGTCGGAGTCAGGTGGAATGGACTCCGTTTAATTGATGAACTAATAAAAAAGCTATGAACGAAAAGATGTGAATTATATGCAATCAGTCCATGAATACAGGTAAAGTCACAAGCAAATGCTAGTAATATATACATATTCAAAATGTACAAGTAAAGCGCTTTCAAATGATACCAAACACTGCATATTTATCTTAACTTTATTTTTTTACTCTGTATGTTTTGTCCGCTAGAGGGCGCCACATTAGATTTTGTGAAACCCCATATAGCCTTTAGCTAGCTGGTCGTTGGTTATCCAGTGAACAATTCAGACGCCTCTAATGATATGTCATTTGTCGAATTCTGATAAGTAGTTTAGAAGTTACGAGGGAATAGATGAACATACATACATGACCTGTAAACAACCATAACCCTCCTTTTGCTTTGCCGTAGTTGGGTAAAAATATGTTAATGCCGTACTGTATCAAATGGCCATAAAGCACTCTTAAAATTGTAGCTTTCGTAGCTTTCATCAGCCTAAAAGATGTGGTCTGCACGAAAATGTACGTCATCGTTTTTTCCTAATTTATCTATGTTAATACTATTTAAAACAACGGATAAAGTGTAGAAAACTATTATATTTCATTAATCTACGATGTTTAAACTTTAACAAAATTTCTGGTTTTGCATTTCTCTATAACTTTTTTTAGAACGGTTTCTTTTGAACGGCAATACTATACAACAATTGAATTTTACAATATCATGTTAAAAAAAAGTTCCCGTACAGGGTCAAATGACCTTACAGCTCTTTATATCAAGAATTCGATGAAATTAAGATGATTATTGGTATACATTTAAAAGAACAATTATTTTTTGACGGCATTGCTTTTAATAGTACTTTTGAGTGCTAGATAATGTTTTGGAACCGAAGCCGTACTTAGTCAAATGACCCCCTGGAGTGGGGAAAGAGAGGGGATTGCATCTCTCGATTTTTTCCCCTTGTCCCCATGATTTTTGTACGGCGTTGCGGAATAATGGATTAAAAGCAGTATAGCAATAGTATGACACAGATGCCGTACATGGTCAAATGACCAAATTTACCCCCGGTAACTCTCGGAAATTAAATAAAAATTCCGACTTGGTGGACCACCATTTTTGTACGGCACTGAGCGGTTTCTTATTATTTTTAATGGATCTATCGATGGTTAAGAATGCCGTACAAAAATATATGACCAAAATTTACCGAGTCTACCTGTACTTTTCAATTCTCATCTGCACTCAGTTGGACAGCTTACAAGTGACGGCATAGTGATGAATCTTATTATTTTTTGCTCTGCTATCGTTCTAGATATGTCCCCTGGTGGTTCATTTGACCCATATTTTTGTCCTATGCGGGCTTGTAGTCTAAAACGACTTTGCGAGTGACAACTGATGAAAGGATAAGAAACAAAAACAAAACATACATTTACAAAGGATGACACTACAAAGAATGTTAGCCCTTTAATAGAAAATCGCCCTTAAAGAATAATCTCAGTTCCGTATATGATGTGAGCCCAAGGGAATGTTTCACTGTCTATCAATTAAACTATTTATAGCTATATCTTAAAACGTAATAAACAATTTTTGATACAGATCTAGTAATAAACTTTATAATAAATAAAGAAAATCTCAAATATTATAAAAGTTCATGTACTACAAATGTAGAGCAAATCCCTTTTGTTTGTATAATGTTTGTAAACATTTACGGAATGGAGTTACTGAGCTCAAATTTTTTATACAAATAAGTATGTTTAATAATTTCCATTAAAATATGTAGGTAAATAAATTGGAACTGGAACAGAGAGTGACTTTTTCTGCTAAAATTTCAGTAAATACCAAAAAATTTCCACTGCGAAGGTACAATAACATTTTGAAGCGTGGGTGTACCAACGTCCAACATACATAGCTATATACTTTTATATGATTGATTAAATGAGAACTTTTATATTCGGCTTAATATGCTTTCTTTGTATTCTACCTTTTATGAATTAATAACTAAGAAAACAAACAAATATAATTTCATAAACAAATCAACTGTCGCCACACATTACAAAAGGTAAATCTTTTCATTCTTTCAATCTGCTGAAATATAACATTAATTTATTAATCCCATTATTTTATAACTACACCGTCACGTTGAAAGGCATTTAATGAAGTTAAAAAGTACAAAATATATCGACGACCAAAAGAGTACTTGGTAATGAACGAAAAGTAAATTCAAGTGAAAATTACTCAGTTAATTATTATCAAATAATGATAAAAGAGGCATCGAAATACAAAGCGAAATTTTCTATTTGAATACACAAATCATTTGAATGACAAGTTACATTTAAAATGAATAATTTATAGCAATTGTCACATCACTTTGATACGTGAAACCACTTCAAACAATAATGTCAAACCTTACATAGTTGCTTGCTCTCGTGAACGAACATTGAGGATTGTACAATTACAAAACACAATTTAACCACTTATCTAATGAGGTAGCGAATCGATATTAATTTTATTATATTGTTGTAGTTGTTTATGCAAATATTATTTGAACAGTGAAGTGGTTCAATTTAACATTCGCAAATAGAATTCCATAATACAATGTATTTAATTTGTAAAATTTATGAAATGTTTAAGGCTTATACATGCGCTAATAACCTTGACCATACTTAACGGATCTCAAACCTCTCCCGCTGCACCTTCTTTTTTCCTCGCATTTTGTATTTAAAAAGATACCAATCAGTGAAACAAAAAATCCTCGTCAGGGACTGTTGTGTAACTGATAATTTATTAAACATAAAATTTTCAGAGCTCTAAGTCAGCAGGTTACGAAGTTTATAGAGTATTTGCGGAAAAATCGATGACCACGGCACATTTTTCTTCTAGAAATCTATTAACTTTGGAAAAAAGTCCTCGCGAGCAATTAAAGATCAAAGACCATCCTATTTTATATATTTTTTCCGGTATTGTGCTTTATGTTGTACCAGACTTTATAGAGGTTGAACATAGTCGAAATTGCCGGGTAACGCCTTAAATAATACGGTCTATCCAATGTACGTCTCCTTTATAAAGTAGTGAACATATAACCGAGAAGTTCTGGATTCGATACCTTTTACAGACTAATAAAAGAAGCCTAGGAATGATAGAATAGAAAATCGATGATGAAAACATAAAATAATATGACTAACTAATATGACTCTGCTCTCTAAAGGTAAGGCAGTTTCCATGTGTTATGACAATAATTGAAAAGCGCTACTAAAAGACTCTAGTTGAAAAAAGAAGTTTTTGAGCTTAAGTTTCAATGTACACTGGACTTGAAATTAGCAAATAGTATATTAAAATATTGACTTATATTTTTTTTGTTTTTTAGGTACTAACGAAACAACTGGTAATGATTTCTTATGTAGATATTTAGTTTGGATAAAATGTAGAGATATTCAACGTTACTCAGTTTGACTCAATTTCAAGAACCCAAGTCTTGTATTCGTGGTTTTTAGATACTTATCTTGAGTAAAGCATACGTGTGCTATTTTGCCAACAACCATGTGTTTGACATTTTTAAATCTGTGAGGCAAATTAAAAAAAAATGGATAGGAAGGTTAATAAAATAATAGACATCATTTGTTGCTGCAAATTCTTTATTTTTCGATAGCCACAATGGTCCGCATACAAATCAATTGACAGGTTTTCTAAAATACTACCTTTCAGTACAATGAAATAAATATTTGGATCGAACAAAGATCTCTCAATATGTACAAGTTTAACTAGGTCTAAATTATGCTAAAAAAAACAAAAGAATAATCTATACTTTAACATATAACAACAAATTGTATCAAAATAATATTTAAAGCTGTTCCAAACATTAACAAACGTGAAAAGCAATCATCTGACGCTTATACAGGGTGTCCCACTATTGGTATACTAAGCGCGAAGGAACTTGTAGTTTTGCATACACTTATCACGAAAAAAATACTTAAACAACAAAATTACGTCAAAAATTTTTTGCTAAATTTTTCGTGAAAATCCATGTTTTCTTCTCTAGCTTCGCGCAGCCGGCATATACCGCTTCGCTAATATGAGCATTTTGTCTATTAAAACATAACCTTAAACGATAGCTCACGTGCTGGTGGCAAAGTTGGGCGGGTTGCTCGTTATGGGTGTACACATAGAGATTTAAAAATTCATCTATTTGAAAAAAAATTCGTCTGGAATTTTATAAGTATTTTTTACGAACTCAGCGTATGCAAAACTATAACCCCCTTTGAGCTTAGTATACCAACAGTGGGACACCCTGTATAATATCATAAAACAATAGCTGTATATAATACCTATACTATATTATATCTTGTTATGTACAATCGATAAATCCTATTTCAATGTAGTATCTTATTCAAGCGCTAATTTCCTACATTTATCATACATACACGTTTCTTTTCAGTCTCTATTAATACTTTCTTTATATTTCTCATAATATAATTTCCTAAAGTGTAAGTCAATAACGTTATAACTAAACTTATACAAGAAGATATGTTATTATTTTATCAATTGCGCCTTGCCAGTCTACAAAGTTCACAGTATATAATTTATACATAAAATAAATGCATTTAACACTAATAAATAGTTGTTTCTAAGATTATATATTAGCGTTTGTACATTATTAAACACAATCTTCTAATGAACTAAAGATAATAAGTCAATATTGATGAAACATACTCGTTGCAGGCTTTTAAGCATTTATATTTCCGTTTAAATTAATTGAAAATATAACTTTTATTAGAATTTTACCTTTCGTATGTAGCTGTGATTAGTAGGATAAACACATTTTGGGCCGATTTTTCAATGCTTGGATAAAACTTATCCGTCCTATAAAGTATTCACGATAATATTAAAATGTCACGTAAACTGTCAAATACGGGCAATAAGAATACGTCGTTTTTTTTAAATGGTAGTTTTATACATTATTCGACGAATAAGTTTTATCCAAGCATTGAAAAATCGGCCCTTTGTGTAATACTTTCTTTAGATAATACAATTAAATTTTAGTGGATCAAGATATTTTAATAATGCCAATATAAATTGGCCTCAATACCAGTTTTTATAAAGTACGACAGTGACTAAGAAGTTGGTAAATCATATTATAGGTAAATTGCTCTTGATCTTTTGATAATATTTCAAATACATAAAAAATAAACATATACTTAGAGATACTTATTTAAACCTCTTATTTGAAAACGACTGAAGTTGTTCAAAACAGTTGAAATATTACTTGTTAACTAAACAGAACACGCATTATATAATCCAAATTCTTAACCAAAATATACAATTTCGCCTTCAATTTTATAACACAAAACATACTGTAGGTATAATTATTTCATATTTGTACTCAATCCTTGTAAAATCAAATACATGTGTTCATTAAAAACAACAACAACCACAAGATTAAAAAAATAAATACGCAAATATCAAAAAACCGAGCCAAGATTGTTTCAATGAGACTGCTCCGTTACCTTGTAACCTGAAATCTGAAAAACATCCTAATTAATATTCCTTATAGAAGCTTTTCAATACATTTTTTACCTTATAAATTTAAGCCCGAAGGTAAGTGGAATATCCGAAAAATTGCTAAGGTCTCTTGTTAAATAGCTTGTAATAATTTTTAGCGCCCGTTGTTAATTAGCAAAAATGTAATAGCGCTTATTACTAAAGAGCAATACACTTTTATTTTAATGAAAATATAATATACCTTGAGTTCCAAACGGCGTACTTTCCGATGACTTGTCCATCATTATATTAAGCCTTTGAATAACTTGAAAGAGAAAAATATTACAAGATTATTATAAAATAAAGGTGAAGCGAAAGGAAATTTATACACAATTTTCGACCTAGAACCTTCTTTTAAAGACGTACTTAGTACACAGTACTTTTATACAGTTTCTATAATATATAATAAATATTTATACGTCAATAGCTTTGAATAAGTATATATTTCGATATTAGAATATTGGAAATCTAAAGGAAAATTTGTCCATGAAAAAATCCTTTCATGTGATCTTAGGGCTGCCAAATGACAACAATCTCAATTTGATAGAGGTAAAGGAGGCAAAATCGTGACAGAATCCAAGACTACTTGATTTGTTGTTGTGTAAGTTTCATCAATAGAAACTCAGAAAACTCTTATAATTATATAATAATTATAATGTCGTTCGTACAAGTTTCATCTATACGAGTACTATAGGTATAGATGTAACTTGTACTTTGTTTAAAAAAGAAAATAAGTACATCAATCTATTTTGTAGGTAAGTAAAATTAAGAATTTATATTATTCATTCAATAAAACGAATGGACCCGTTTAGATGCTTACATAACAGTAATTTGGAATTTTGTTTACATGAATCAGGACCAATCAGGACAATAATAAGGAGAGGAAAAAAATGGAGTTACTCTAAATACAAAGTAATCTCTATAATATGTAACACTTAAATATTAACTGTTTTAACCTAGCACAAAATTAACGACAAAATCGTATTAAGCACTGGGAAGGTCAAGTTTCTATAAGATTTGATTACCCACAGATATAAGGTAAATAAAATCTCGTAAAAAGGAAAACTAACTTACCATTTTTATTTTCCAACGCGGCGGGAGGCATCGCTGTGAAGTAAAATAATATCTTTAGCGTCTTAATATAAAAAGATTAGCACAGCTTGCTTGTTAGGAAAAGCTTTGTTGGCTTGCGTTGGAACTCGCATTTCTATGTTTATAATAAAAAACTAACTCAATATAATTTGTTTAATCTATGATTACAATCGCAGTTTAATATTTTAATAAGAATATTTAAGATAATAGTGACTTTGATGAATTTTGAACGAAGAAATGAGGAATTTAGAAATATGAGAATGCAGGATATTTTACTATGCATCTGCTTTCGAAACATTAAAGCTATACGTATATAGGTAAGCTTATTCAAAACTACGTTGAAATTCAAAGTGTACGCATTTTGATCTGATTTAAAAATATAAAAATAGACATTGAAAGATAGTAAGAAAAATATACAGGCTTATACAGGTTAGTTATTTTTAAAATGTATGCAATAACAACTACATATTTATAAATCTATGAACTTTAAAGTGCAGGAGCGGGCTTAGTGGATGTGTAAGTTAATTTGAACTATCATACACCTACACGAACAGATTTTACTTAATATCTAGTTAAAAAGAAAAAATATCATATAAATGACCTACTTATAAATGTCACCGTAAAACTGTAAAAACCGATAGATTAAATTATGCCTTGTCAACAGATTGCTATCTCCCGAGCTAGAATACAATATAATGTCATGCTTTATTTATCATTTTTTATTAATAATTAATTTTATTACACCTAACCTTACGGTCTTTACGCAATTGTACGTCGACATAAACACATACAATAATAGTTTATATAATTATACATACGATATAGTTTGATGGTGCCTTCAGTGTCGCCCAGTGCGTTTTTGGAAACACACCTATAGGCGCCATAGTCGGAATTCTTTATTCTTCTTAAAGGCAGTCTAAGTACTGAACGGTAGGTACCAGCTATTCTTTGTGGCTCTAAGCTTCCACCTACAATAGGAAACCTTATTATTATAAAGTACTGGGTAAATTATTCTATTATTTTTTTATAAATCAAGAAATTAAAAAATATATATTGTCCTCGAACTGCGTTTTTCAACCAGTTACCTACCTATATACTTTCAAAATTAAAACGACATAGAAATCCAGCCCATGATTTATTTTCAGATTGAATTTATTTCCCTCACTTTTATATTATAAGAAATCAGAAACAGAATGTGATTAAAAATGGAAAAATAAATAATTTTTAAACTTCAAGACTGTTTTATTTTACTAACCACTACTATCTCGATTTTCGATCTAACAATATTTTACCTTCATTTCAAATAAGTACTTAAATTATTAACAATAAGTTTATCAATTTCCATACAATTCAGTAAACAGACGAGCATTAATTATTATCAACTGACTACATCAATTGGTCAGTTATGTAGAACCATTACATTTCTATTACGATCCTGTTTAATCTAATAGTCGCATATAATTAAATACAATACAATACAATTAAATGCAATAACAACACGTAAGGGCTGTTAAATAGTTTCTATTTACTAAATTAATTTGATTTGATTGAACTGGATTTGTTGTTGTTTTATTGTCTTCACAAATATTGAAATCTATTTTTAATATTTTTCTGTGTTTAATTATACCTTGTATGTAGATATTATATATTATTTAAAAATTAAAGACTTTTTAGGTAAGTAAGGTAAATTGTAGTGAAAATGAGTCTCCGCGTGACAACGCTTGCTATAAAGTTCCGAATAATTGAATTTTGACACAACTTTCCACGAAACAATCGTTAAAATCCCACCCATCCGTAAGGGAAAGGAATTTTTCCAAAGGATAATACATAACTTCAATACATTATGACGTCATATAATCAAAAATTAAAAGTAAACCGACCCAGTTTCAGTGTGTGCCCGCATCCCGTCGCATGCATTATCTTGATATGCATTTCAGTATTATGTTGGATTAATACTATGGGTATACCTTTGAACGGTATAACTATTTCACTATGATATGCGTAGAAGAATAAAATTTTATGGAAAACAGAAATGCTTTCGAACAAGGACAATATACGGCACCTATGAACGCCGAGTCCATATTTTTCGTGATAATTATATAATTGCAAAAGTAAGACTATTATTTAGTATCGTCTAATAAACAAAAAAATTAATTGCTGAATAATAATTGTAATGAAAATTAATACAAAAATAATTTGAATCTACTCTTGTTTACTTTAAGCCCCTATGGCGATCATTATTACATGAATGGTTGTTTAGATAAATTGCTGTAAATACGTTATAATATAAGATGTCTACCTATAATAATATTTTCATACATAACAGGTCAACACAATAGTTGCAATTGAAATTACAAATATTTCAATAGCATGTGGAGGAAAGAAGGTGGAATTACTTCATTGAAAAAGGGAGGATCCTCGACCAGTCCACTCGACAGACCGGCCGTTAAAGCCCCAATGGATGATGTCGGAAAGTTCTATAAATGCTCTGTAGCGAAAACATTTCGCTTGCGCGATTCAGAGCGAGGTGTCGCTACAAGCAAATATTTGTAGGACCACCACCCAATTCAAAGAATTATATTTTAAGTGCTATCTTACCTATAGGAACAATTTCACCATCCTCCCGGCTCCAGTAGCTGACTGGCTTGGGATAGGCCTCCGTCTCACACTCCAGCACTAAGTCTGTACCCAGCGCTGCGCCAACCAGCTGATTCTTTATCGTTATCACCGGTGGAACTAAACAATCGAATGAATTTATTATTACTGAGACTAGAACTAATAAAGTAAGTATTAATAAATATAATAAAACCTACAAAATTTGCTCATTTGACGTTTTATGTGCTGAATACCATTGCTACATTTATTGACCCAGATTGTATCAATGGACAATAAGCTTCTTGTACCTACTACTATTAACTAAACAGTAAAAAGTAAGCAAAAATACTAGGTAAAAAAATACTATTATATGCCAGATTCTTTAATACAAGTTACAGTAACTCTACCGCTATTACATTCATGACCCCTAACTCAATAGACAAAACATAATATGTACCTCTTTAGTACTACTTAGTACAAAGGAATTGAAATTTCCGTTACAGGTTTACACGAATTATAACGTTTATTCAATTCTCTTTATACTTTACTACCATAAAATGTTCCTTACATTCAACGATGAGCATAATCCTCTTGCTCACGGTAGGCGGGACTCCATTCGAGGCGATGCACAAATACGGCCCCGCGTGCTGCCTCGTGACTCTAGTAATATTTAATACGGGACCCTCCAGTGACGTCACTGCAATCACAATACAGCCTTCAAACTTACGTTACATTTTACAATTATTCTATTAGGTAACAGAAAACCTGACGGTATGGCATTGATATGTGCATTTTTTAGGCATAAGGTACATCCATTTATACCTAAAATATATTAAAATAGAAATAATAATGTAATTAATAAAATTAAATCCAAAACAATGATTAAAATTTGTGACGAATTGTATTAATTTGGCATAACAAACTTTTAATCCTTAATCATTAACAGTAGGTTTTTACTTTTTATTATAATTCTAACCTTGTTTTTTTCATAAAAACCATTACAGCCTACAAAGAACATGTATTGTACCAAAAACAAAGCTAAATTCATCAGCGACTAACAATCACTCGTAAAAGAACTCAATTCTAAAATCTACTGTCAAATTCGTCAAACGATTATCGCCCACATTACCTTGTGACCCGTTGGACAAAGGGATCGGTTTCGTGTGCTCCCTTCGCCACGTGATCTGCGGATCAGGGGAGCCGGTGGCAGCGCAAGTAAGGCTGACTGGCGACCCTTCCCGAACGGTTTGGTCTGTGCTCGTGCCTCGGTCCAGAATGTCCGGTGGTACTGGTAGAAATATGATGAGTTTACAAGACAAAAAGACAGACAGACAAAAATTTTCATTTTGGCTCCTATTGTTCTGAATTCCTAACAGCTTACGAAGAAAATTTAATTTAATTTACAGCTCGTTTCATACAATATGTATTATTTACAATTTGTATTATTTATTACATACAAAATGTATTCCGTACTTGTATCTATTACGAATGGAGATAATTATTGCAAAAACATTTAACATAATTTTCACTTCTCTGTCGAATACAAAACCTGCATTCACTTAATTAAACCAACCAAATGAAAAAAGACGACACTTTTGGCGCTCTTTTTTTCTCGAGATAAACGTTTGGTTTTGTCACGATAAAAGTGGTTTATCGCAGATAAAACCAAAACTAAAAGTAATTACACAAAATGCTCTGCAACAAATATCTTGCAAATGTTTTAATATAATTGTTTATGAAAAAAAAATCATAATAAGTATTACCATGTCAAGTAGAAAACGTAAAAGTGTGAAAATTAGAGCTAACTTGGTGATTTTTTTTTATCGAGTCAATTTTAATATTTTATGTTTTTGATTAAACAGAATCGTTGAACATATCATCTAGTTTGATATATATTTTATTTTTTAGATTTGGTCTTGAATATTACACGTATCATCTAATAGAAGATTGGTTATTTTGCTTTATGCCCAAGTTAAGTTGCTACTTTTACAAAATAAAGTAGGAAAGGACAAAGTTGTTTCCTTAACATTCGCTAAATACCTTTAAAGACCCATATAATTGAAAGCCATTGCAATTAATAAACATTATATAGCAACATTAGCATTTTATTTCAACTTACATCGACTACAATTATCTTTATTAACACGCATTTCTTAGCCTCTTCTGTATATTTGTATGAAACCGAATTCTTTAAATAGAGTTATTTAGAACCACTTTAAACGTACAGTTTCAATTCAAACTGTGTACACTTATCAAGGATCGGTGACAATACAAAAATTTCAAGAGATTATTATATCAAAGTTTGTTTTCAGACACGTTACCAATCCCTACCATATCATCAAACTTACCAACAATATCCAAATATCCAAGCTGACTCTTCATAGGGTCCGTATTTATCTGGCACATGTACCACCCTCTATCCGTCTCGCGTAGTTCTCGTATATGCAGGAACCACGTTCGATGATCACTGTGGGTCACTCCGACACGCCGACTTCGAGATATAACGTGTGTGTGTATGGTCAGTATGGTTTGTGTGTCCACGCGAAGCCAGGCCACCTGTGGAGAATTTTGTATGAAGTTTACGCTGTCATGACGATATAAAGAAGATACATAAATTAGACGTTTTGGGAATTGTGTATGTAGATTAATTCGTAGTCAATACGAATTTTGTAAAGAGAATGTCTTTCTCTTCGTTTGTACCAAATAAGCTACAACCCTTCATGCACATTGTAGTAAGAAATACTTTCATCGCTAGATAGCTCCTATAGAGCAGAGTTTCAGTTTCATAAATATGGCATAAACTATCCTTTTTAATGCTAAATATTTTTTTTACACCTACGATCTCTTAAGAAACGTAGAGATTTTATTCATTATATTCACTACATAATTGACCAGCCTAGCACTGTCGTTTTTAATAGAATGGAAAAGCGTTTAATTCAAATCGGGTATCAAAATATCTCCATATCAAATTTCATGCAAATTGGTTCAGTATTTTAGGCGTGATTGAGTAACAGACAGACAGAGTTACTTTCGCATTTATAATATTAGTATGGATTAAAGGTAATATATTAATAAGGGCAAAATAATAAATAAAATTGAGACCTTCATTTATATTAGTCATGAAAAAGCGTAGAAAGCTATCTCCCGGCCTTGACTTTCTGCATATCGCATTCTTGAAACGTCAGGCTGATTAAACGCAAAATAAATCATGTTAAGTTGAAACTGTAACCTTATTTTTATTATTTACCTACGTTTATAAAAATGACCGTTTTAACACAGTAAGTAGGTTAAGTGTGCAGACATTTATTCAATAAAAATAATTGATTACTCTCCTATATTAATAAATCTGATTGTAATGGTGTTTTTATATAAAAGTAACGTACTGATTTGATAGAAATCTGGTTTGCAGGTTGTTAAAGACAACTATTAATTACTAGCGGTCCGCCCCGGCTTCGCCCGTGGTACATATTTCGCAATAAAAGGTAGCCTATGTCCTTTCTCAGGTATCAAAATATCTCCATACCAAATTTCACGCAAATTGGTTCAGTAGTTTAGGCGTGATTGAGTAACAGACAGACAGACAGAGTTACTTTCGCATTTATAATATTAGTATGGATTTATTAAAAGAACATAGCAAGTAATCAATAGTAGTAGAAGAGGAATGTAGAGAATATATCATCATGAAATAAATTTTAGTCAATTGTTAAAAAATATTAATTATAATTGATGACAGACGATATTTGTTGGATATTACGCTTTAATTCTTCCATAATCCATGTACCGTAACATCCTAACTTCTCAATTATATGTATAACTCTAGCTTTCCGCCCACGACTTTGCCCGCGTTTTCAAAGAAGAACCCGCATAGTTCCCGTTCCCGTGTCCTAAAACCTATCCTATATTAATCCTAGTTCAATGTAACAGGTATTTCCATGAAATAGTAACAAACATACCTACACACACATACACATACATCCATCTTCACAAACTTTCGCATTTATAATTTTAGTAGGAAGGATAAGATAGGACTTATTAGCTTCCAAATATAAAGATAAACCAGTGACTATAGTAACGCGATGCAATCTTTCGAAAGTTAACAACTGCTCAAGTTTCAAGTAGTTTATATGCACATAATCTGTATACTTTAGCGTTCAACACGTTGTTTAAAACCTCGGCACGAGTGATTCCGGAGGGTGTAGTTAGAATACTTTAAGATGCAGAATCTTAAGTGCTTTTATTGGACAAAGATGCAGCTTTATACCTACTGTTTCCTTTTTGGTATAGTGACGGATTTTTCGTAATTTTATATGTATTTTGATTTATGAATGTATTCATTGTTATTATAAATTACTGTTTGTGCAATTAATTTATGAAAGCAATGTCTATTTACCCTAGCGAAACTGGTTAATTAAGTCTTGTTATGTATTATACGCATATTATATACGCATACTTTTGTTGTATATAATATAATGTACCTATACTTGTTTATTTGTGTATATGTTACTTATTACTTCGACAAGTTTATACAAATCTTCAAAGAGAAGATTAAAATGTCCACAATAAAAAAGTGCAAAAACAGTAAAACGTATCAACAATAATTTCTATGTACACAATAACATTAATTTGATAAAGAAACAATATTTTATGCAGCGTAAATGAAACTAAAATTTAGCTGTACGTAAAATTCGATCAACTGAAATGAAATATTTAACTATAATTTAAAGAATTTTATTTCGTTACATTTTACAGCGAGCGTGAATGCCAAGAATGAAAGAAATTTTAATGTTTATAACTTTAAATTTTGTTAAATTAATTATCTATTAGGGAAAATTCTTTAATGTCACGTCGTTTATGTAAATAATAAGACTTAAAGCATACCAACTTTTGGAAAAAAATTAGATACCTAAGTAAGTATATCTTAAAGCGTCGCAGTCTATATCTATTCTTAAAATTACTGCTTATAAGTGTGTCTAAAATACTTACCTATTTCAAAAACAAAATTTTATTTACGTTACTTTTAATTGAGAAGCAACTTATTTGCTTTAGTAACAAATAATAATAATTAAACGTAACCACATAAATAAAACAATGCACATGTCGGCTTCAGGCAGAAATAATTTTAATTCAATTCTTATTCATTGAATTGAGCAATATTTTAAATAGCGTGTGTTTCATATACTTAAATAAGTCCACCTTTTTTTTTTTTTGCCAAGAAAAACTAACATGTGGGTCATCTAATTAAGTAATCACCATAACACACATAAACACTGGCAATATTAGAAATACGAAATTTATAAATAAAGATTTTTTTTTATTTAACCAATACATGATCAAACTGACAAATTATAATATGAAAATTCATTAAATTGACTTTAACAAATAAAGAACACATATTGATAGTAATAAAAGGGAGTAAAAAATATAAAAGAAAAAATAAATAAAAACCATAAATTCTTTTGAGATTGTAAAATGCAGTATTCTTCAGCTTTAGAGACCTAATAAGTAATAACGTTATTCTCAGAAACTAGCTTTTATAGAAAATGGAAAAGATGCACACTTGATAACCAAAGGTAAAAATGACTGTGCTTTGTATTTCTAGCTTTTCCGTAAATCGTAAGTATTATAAAGAGTCTCCGTAATGTCTA
Source organism: Colias philodice (assembly GCF_061535455.1). Lineage (NCBI taxonomy): Eukaryota > Metazoa > Arthropoda > Insecta > Lepidoptera > Pieridae > Colias > Colias philodice. The sequence goes on along the minus strand of NC_143095.1, from coordinate 1,791,794 downwards.
TTATCTATGCAACACATGAGCCTTACCTGTACCTAAGCTTTTTGAGGAATGTTACCATCAAATATCTAATAATATATGAAATATTTGGCAAATTTTCATTTCGCAAACAATGCGCATACTGACCATATTTGTGTAACATGTACGAATGTACCACTAGCTAATTTTAATGTCTGTTAAATTATTTTAGTATTCATCAGAATGCCAACTGCATTCATGGTAATATTAATGTGCATAACACATTTTTGTCGGTAGAATAATAATAGAATACGTTTCGGTTTTATGTTACATGAGTTATTAAACATGTTTGATAATTTAGGCTACATTAAGCCTGATACTCTTCGTTGACTATCGAAATTATACAGCCTAAAAAAAGAAGGATGTTAAAAAATTTAAGCCATAAATGCCCACATCAACATTGCTTCGCGAGACTACTAGCTCTATGGGTCTTATTTAATTAACAGAGATTACTTTATTTTTAAATTCAGGTTCTAAGGGAAAATACGTATTTATTAACAATATATTAAATTTTATGTACAAACGTCTTATTTTAATTTTTTCCTACAAAAATCAGCAGATTAACAACAAAAGGCTGTTTTTATTTATTTAACTGCGTATCATGGAGTCCAAATATTATCATTAACGTAATTTAACCAGCATACATTATCTGTAAAAGCTACACGTTGTAAATCAAATTAGAGAGAATTCAATTATTTGTCATAAATATTCACATTTAATGGTTACAAACAAGTTAAATATTAAAACAAATTAATCAAATAAGCCAGTGCCATGTATATAATTATAATGCATATGTAACCAAAAAAGTAAGCAGTCCTAGGATTGGCTATAGAATTGAAAACTTAGTACTATTTAAATTCTGAGCTCTATAACATTTTTCCCTATCAAAAAGTGTTCAACAAAAGAAGTTTTTATTTCCAAACTACTTTGACAACCACATAGCAACTATCGTGGGGGTTTTCAGCCTAAACCAGTAGAAAGCTGACGATCTCTGACAAACATATTATGTAGTTACCCTGTAAGGCAATCTAAAGCTTAAACGCATCTCACAAACAGTTTTCACTACCAACATTCTAACAGCGCATCTCGTGGCATCTCCAAAATACAAACAGCTACCAACATTCAGCAAATTGAAAACGGAATGCGATAGTTGAATTTGTAATGCTATAGATATGCCAGTCACAGTCTACCGGGAACAATACAAAGAATAATAGTACCTTGTACGTTGAGAGGTTATGCACGCTGCACGCTAAGATCGCCTCGCGACCCAGCGGTGCAGTCACGTTTTCTATCGGTCCGCTGAAACCAGGCTCGTCTGCAACAAATGTTCAAATATAGACCATTTTAAAGAGTACTGAACAGTTCTGCTTAGGAGCAAACGTCGTTGTGCAATGGAATTCTAAGCCGAAGCTAAAGAGTTTTGTCGGGTTGTGATGCATGTTATTCAAGATTATCAATAATCATAGTCTTGTTGTAATTTATTATAAATAACTAGCTGTGCTCCGTGGTTTTACCCACAGTGCTCCGCTCTTGTTGGTCTTAGCGTGATGATATATATAGCCTATAGCCTGCCTCGATAAATGAGCTATCAAACACCGAAAGAATTTTTCAAATCAGACCAGTAGATCCCGAGATAAGCGCGTTCAAACAAACAAACAAACTCTTCAGCTTTACAATATTAAGTATAGATTCAAAGACTTGTTATAAACAATATTTGTTACTTCTCTTATGTAAAACTACTGTCGAGATTTAGTTGGATTTATAAAATAAACATTTTTCTTATTTATAAAATAAAATTGAGAGATTTAAATAACCTTATATTAGAAAACATCAATAAGCCATAAATTCCAAACTGTATTGATTACAAACTTTAATATAATAAACAGAGAAGTAACAACAACAATTAAACTCAACCCCATCTTTGTTGTTATAACATAATTTTGAAAAAACAAATTCTGATTATGTTTAGGTTAAATAATAAATATACATTGTAAGCTAATATTATCGTTATAACATATTTAGTATTCATTTGTTTTAAATATAAAATACACAACTACATAGGTACTACTCATCCTATTTAGTTCAAATAAATCAGTCCATAAACATCAATTGATTTTTTTATTTATTAAAATTATTAGCACCCAAATCTATCTACAACACAATTTATGGTTAGGGAGCCAGGTGCAAATTTGGTTAACTATTTCCTCTCAAGAGATAATTCGTCAGACGCATGAGAGTATAGTATTATAAAGCCTCGTGAACGTCAGCTGGCGCTCGGTTGGGGGGGGTGAGCGGTTGTAGCCTCCCACGCACATAGGAAAAAAAATACATTCATTCATTCATTTCCTCTCAGCTAAAAATTTGTCAAATTGTAGCTAACCCAATATCTCAACGAAAAAAAATAGTCAGCTGGTTACAACATGGTGTATTATACGTCAGCTGGTGTCTCGAACATGAAAGTTAAATTTAAAGAAAAATTTATTTTCCGTTATTTCCTCTCAAACAAAAATTTACCTGATGATAGCTTATATGTAACTGTGGATAAATATATATGTCAGCTGGCTGTATCTTGGTGGAAAAACCGTCAGCTGATACGGGAGGCTACAACCGCTCTTCCCCCCAACCGAGCTCCAGCTGACGTTCACGAGGCTTCATAATACTATACTTTGATGCATTTTACTAATTACCGCTTGAGAGGAACTTGGTCATAAAATCTGCTGCTGGCTCCCGGACCATTACAGTTTTCAAATTTTCGGCTCAATATTTCAAATTCCTTTCATTTATATAAGTGTGTTCTAAATCTGGCAAAAAATTGTATCCTAGGTTTGTATAAAACATATTTACAAAATATTTCAAATATCAACATACTATTTTTCCTAATCAAGCCATGTTTCAGACCATAATATACGAGATTGAAGTTTCCTAACTATTCCTAAAAGTTAGGGGTTAGGAAACCACTGAGTCCTAAACGCTCTAAAAATGTATTGAAATCCATTCAAATCGATAAATTCATCGTTTATTCTGTGTATGCCTGAAATATCTACATAATAAATACATAACGCCAGATCGCAAACTTAACTTTTGCCCTTTCTATGACTAATAAACATTCGCAATTTAATATTAAATAAGGATTCAGTTTCCCTTCCCACGGCATAAATAAATAGATATAATGAAAGGTTATTGAAAGGTCATGGAAATTAATAAATAAGAACTAACATAACATTTATTTACGGAATGATTCTCTACAAAGTAGAAATCACAAATATTTCTAACTACTACTAAACACCGATACCGAATAAAAATTAATATTAAAAACATAAATGAAGCTTTGATACCTCGTTTCATGTTAACCAGAATATTTGAAATAAATAACATGCTCTTGTCGGTACTTAACATCTATTGCATTTCAACAACAACAATTATTTATAATATAATAACGAAATAGAAATCGCAGCCATAATATTACAAATAACTTCCGATAAATTCCTGCTGTCAAAAATACACTCTCATCCAAGAATGTGTATCAAATTAATATAATTAAATTTATTTTTATTAAAATTCATTTGTTTTGTGTACGATCGTGTTCATTGATATTTTAGAGTTATTTTTATTTGCTATTGTTTTGTTGTGCAAGTAAATTAAAAAGCATTTCAATTATTAGTTTATTTTAATATTTTCTCAGTAATATTATAAACTAGCGGTCCGCCCCGGCTTCGCCCGTGGTACATGTTTACGTTTGCTCTACATAAGAACCATCCTCGTACTTCAAGGAATATAATAAAAAAAGAATTATCGAAATCGGTTCAGCCGTTCTCGAGTTATGCGCTTACCAACACATTTTGCGATTCATTTTTATATATAAGATATCGAGCTACTTTAAAATGATAACAAGTTAAAATATTATTATATAATTATTATACTAAATGAGCCGGTAACCTTCGTATCACCCACATATTTATATCTATAAAAATACTTCCGTTACTACTTAGTAGATATCATGGCTCTATGTATTTAACTCCTCCACTTTACTTCCACAATTACTTCAAGATCTAAATTAGTTCAGCCAATCTCGAGTTTTGGCGATACAAACAAACCGCATTTTTAATACGTACAGATTCAAACAATTTATATAAATCGATATGACATCTGTGGCTTTATCTGTCCAATGCAGGTTTGAGAGAATATACCAAGATATTTTTTACTTCCGACTCTCTTCCGACTATATTCTGATTGTTTCAAAATCTTTTCACGTTTATTGAGAAAAATAAAATATATTATGTTTTTAAAATAATTTTTCATAGCATCATTATCGTTGGTTTAATAACATTTAATGCTTTCATTCGAAATTTCTATAAACTACCGAAAGAAATGAAAATATAATTACATAACATTACAACAAATAATTTCATAACATTACCATGACGATGACGCAGAATTAAGCGCAGAACCCATAACCTACCAAAAACATACAGATCTTTGCCGTAGGAAAATAACAGTTGAAAACTGTTGGATTTGAAGTCGTTATTATTTCATCTGAGTATGTATATCTAAACCAAATCCTCGCAAAAAAGGTGTATTCCCTACTTTATAAACGTAATTATCGTTATAATATGTTCGTATAAAATAACGAAGCTTTCCACTTGTACTGCGGCTCCATAAACTCTCAAAAATATTAAATGCAAACAAACTAGGTATCACTACGCTTTTGTCAAACCGCACTCGTGGTCATACAACTGCCTGTGGTTATCGCTGCGTTTCAATTACGAAATCATGAAGTACATTGAACGTATAGAATTAATATTTAATTACAAAATTTACATTATTTTTTGTATTTATAATTATTTATGACTTATCTTTTATGTGTATTCATCATTTTGGTTACATCAATTTTTATGTAGAAAGATAAATAATTGAATAAATTGGTATTGTATATTTATGTTATTATGTTTGTATTTAAGTGTTACTAAGCTCACTGGAACAACTAGTGCCAGATAAAATTACATTCGTGGAATAAAAAATCCTGTGATTATCCCAACCCAGGTCGAAAGATCTCAAAAATATCAAAGGTGTCAAAATAATCAAATAACATTCAGTTGTTCTTTTATTTAAAATTTCTAATTGTCTTAAATACTAAACACACATAAATAGCGTGTTTAATGTATACAGTAATTCGCATTTCTATACAAGTAACAAGGACTCATCTTTTGTTTATTTATAAACTCTTTCCTTAGTGAAAACATTAAATTCGGAATAGTAGTTGAGATCAATTTATTATTGTATTTAAATTTATCATAAGCTTGCTTTTTCAGGTGTACGTTCGAGTCTTTTACAATATGTTAAGGCATAAATAAATAAATTTGGGTACATATAGCATGTTGACAATATAACAAAACGATTTTGTCATAGATATGTTAGGAGATTTTATGAAACATTTACATGAGTTTCGTTTTCAGAAAATACATTTCTTTTGGTTATAGAAATAATATTTTATGGAATTGGTTATCGGAATATTTTATTAATAAACGATATATGATATTAAGTACATGAGATAAAGACCCTTTAAGAAAATATCCTGGGCTGACAGGAATGTTTTGATTGAAACGGTAACTGGTATCATTTATAATATTATTTACATTTGTGTATTATAATACTCATGTAGATTTTTTTTCTTACAAATATATCTTTAAATTCGAATATTTGCATATTAATAAATAATTATTTCATATATGGGCCTGAAAAGAAATGTTTCAACTATTTAATACTATTGCTATAGGATGTTTCTACCTCGATCATTCATTGAGCTCGTGTTATTGCATCTTTTATCCAAGAACATATTTCCAATGGTATTAAAGCATGTATTCTTTATCGAAATAACACTATATACAACCGCCCTTTGTGATTTTATTTAATGTAAATTGTACCTTTATGTACTTGTTTTCATGCACAATTAAGTATTTACACATACACAATTATTATTTGTATCGTATTGTATGTATTAGCCTGTTGTGTCCCAATGCTGGGCAAAGGCCTCCCCAAAGCGCTTCCATGAATCACGATCTTGCGCTATTGTAGACCAGTCTCTATTAAATTGGTCCAGTTCATCCCGCCATCTTTTAAAGGGTTAAATAAATATAAATAAATGAAACAAAGGTAGCGTAGCAACAACTTCACGCATAATCGTACGTTTATAAATATGGCTTAAGGGCTTGGTCTAGTAGTGCAAACAAATGCATCCTGTCATCCTATATGTAAATAATACAAATGTACTAAGGGAAAGTTGCTCCACTTAATTTTTAAAAATTAAATCATTCGTATAATTTAATATTCGTAATAAGTACCAAAAATGACAATTTGAAACAATTTTCGTGAAAATTACACCGGGTGATTTTTTTTTATCAGTACACAAAATTTGCGAATACTTTCTATTGATATCTTCAACTTCATGTTTATATAACTGATCAACTTTTACAAAGAAATTTGGACGAAATATAAAAAAAAATAAGCTTTCCATACAAAATGCATAACTCTATACATTTTTTTCGACCTAAGTTTCTTAGTGAAAGTTGTTCAGTTTAACTAATAAAACGGATAAACAAATTTTGTATATAATAAAAAAAATGTAATGTTTGTGTTAAAAAATTATAAAATAGAAAAATACGCAAATGAAAACAAAATATATTTATTTCTGACTAGCTTCCGCCCGCGACTCCGTCCGCGCGGATGTCAGTCTTCGCGTCTTCTACAGATTTATTATATTATGTATAATATATAGATTTATATTGATAAACCTAATAAATCTTTTGCTAGCATTCTGATGCTTTATCGGTTGCACTGGATTTATCTCTTTTTTTTCAATCGCTTGAATGATATAGGATGGGTCCTTGATGGGCATCGAATGCTGAAGTCTCGAATCAATCAATTCTGACAGTAGGCAATTTATGTAAAATCTTGATAATGGTCCATCATTTTATTTTGCCTAAACGTTACATACTTTTTTATATATTCTATTTTTAACGAATGATTCACTCCAGTCCAAACAGCAAATAAGCAGACTTCTGCTTCTGCAACGTTTAGTTGTCCCTGAATTTGGAAAAAATAGTCATGATTCTTATCTATGACAAAAGTGTTATTTTTTGCATTGTATTTCAAATATTAAATTTTTTTTAACCGCATCTTCCGCATTCATGTCTTTTGCCGGAATTAGACATTTAACTTCTACTAGTCCCATTTTCCCTTTTTGATATGGGAGTGTATAAAGTAAATTTTTTAGATATTTCTCGTTATACTTTTAAAAAGTTATTATTGTCATTTTGCTCATTAGGTAAAGTAATTTCGATATCAGTTTTAAGTTTTTTGATACCTGCAATAATAACGTCACAATCGCCTGCACATACTTATCGATTACACCCTGTATACAATCCACCATCCACATTCATAATGTTTTCCTGTCCTCCTCTCCTTTACGCTGTTCACCGATACATTTTAAATGAGTAAATCTGCTACCACTGAAGGATGTTTCATTGTGATCAGCAAATTTTCACCACTGTTGTCGATTATTTGTTTTTCATTTTTAATCAGCAATTGGGAATCATCAGTTTTGTTTTTTGCAGATTGGTGATGTACCCTAACAATACGTCGAAAAGGGAAAGCATCAACGAATTATCGTTTTCGTCCTCTTTTTTTATTCTTCGCGTCTCTGTTACTTCTGTTTGTTTAGTTCTCAACACCCACTGAATTTTCTATGTTATTGTGATCTTCCATTACATCTGAGTTTTGATGATGTGATGATAATCCATTTGTTTTAATATTGGTACTTAGAGTTGGTAGACTAAACTAGAAATGGCGGACTAAATTTGTCAGCGCGTCTGTAAGATCAGAATATAAAACCAACATCCTGTATTTAAGTTACAAAATTAATAATCAAACAACATGCCGCTACGTTGAAAATGACTAGAAGAAAAAATTAAAACACCTCGGATCAATTTTGGAGTAAACAAATCATTTTCCCCGTATGGGGATTTCCCCGGATGAACTTGGGAAGTTCAAGTTCTCAATACAAGTTTATATTATATTTCGTATTTCTCAAACGAAAAATAAACATTTTTGGAACTTCAAAAAAATTATATTATAAGAAAATTTATGAGCTTACTTTAGTTTTAAAGAAATATACATCCCTTTACTGACACTCCGTAAAATAAAGAAATTGTTGCCAATCACCTTTGCAATCTATTTGGTTTCATTGACTTTATGTTCGAAGATAATTTTTTTTCTAGTAGTTACACGCGTATTTTTTTCGTTTATTTTCCATATCGAAATCAAATGTTTAAAAATACGAATATTTGCACAAAACTAAGATAAAAATAATCAATTAACAAAAATATTAAATTTAATGAAGTAGAGCAACTTTCACTTCGGTATGAAGGAAAATCGAGCGTAGAGCACACGTCAGAACGCTCCGGCCCAAGGAGCGCGACTAAAGAAATTCGCTAGGATTTTTCCTAATTATTTTAAATATTTTTTTAATATTTAAGGAATTATCAAAATTCAAAAAAAATTTTTTTTAAAGGATTAATACTCATTGGTCTTCAACCAACTCGAATAAATTAATGGAAAAAATAACTTTTAGCAGTATTTATCAATAGATTTTGTAAGGCAAAAAATGGGAAATTTAATGAATTTATAACGTTCTAATTAAGAAAATAATAAGTTTTTCGGCAATTGTGTTCAGCAGTTTTTAATAACGACTATATAAGGATAATAATGCGCTGATCAGATTGTGTAAATTGTAATCGGTTGCAACGTAGTGAGTGCACAAACTTAGCTCGAAATGTCTTTGGGGGAAATAGACTTATCTTGAAGGCCTGATTAAGGTAACATAAAGTAACTTTACAAAATGTGAAAAAATTCACGCGCATTGCGTATATAACACTAATTGATAAACAAGAAAAAAAAATCAGTTTATCATTTCATTAGCCGGGAAAAAATTGTCAAATAACTTGTTGAAAACGCAATTTTGCTAGACTGCAGCCTTAATACAAAATTGCCTATAACGCCGCAATGAAAACATAATTCACATCTTCGCAAGTTAATCCAACACCGAAACACCCTGTATCGTAAAACGGTAAACATTTACGTATCCAATATTTTCCTGAAGCGAGAATCGGAATATTGAAATGTAGGTTAATACGAACTAAACGTAATCGTGCGTTAAATCGTCATTTCGGTATTTGTTAAGATTTACAAACTGTTTCAATGGTTTAGAATCTGTTGGGGTTTGATGGAAGTTTACTAGACATTTAGACAGATTATTTAGATTTTATTTAGGGACGAAAAAGGTATTTAGTATTATTGTATATTTTGAATTTAATATTTAATTTATTATAGCATTTGTAGCTTTATAAATATTTCATTCTTATCTAAAAATCAATTAAAAAAATAAGCAGTTATTGTATTTTGTGCACCGGAATTTGATTGATTGTTGATACCTTAACAGTGTAAAAATGACAAGGGAGTAACTGTGACTATAAATAGAAAAATATTTAATTACAAAGTGTATTTCGTATTTAAATATGAAAAACATAACACTTTATCATCTTACTCGTATATAACCAGAAAGTAATACTAGGATTTGTTAAATTAGATTTTGCATACATATTACAAATTAACGCAGCTTCATAACGCCGTGTCATAACACAAATAAATCGCACCTCATAATTAATTGTCCATTACTTAACTAACAAAATAGAACTTTGAAAATTACACCAAATATTATTGATCCGTCTATTTTAGTTGAAGTACGTTAATGAAGACAGGCCGTTAGGTTCTAACCGTGGTTTATGCCGTTGAAAGTTCCGGTGTTGTCGCTGACAAATTGCGAGCCACCGTCGTGAAGCCTGACATCACTTAATTGACTACCTTTTTAGCAAAATAACATAAATAGAGGTGCGATGTTCGTGCTTTTAAGTATATAATCTTTTCCTTATAATCTGTATGATATTGAACTGTGAAAGAAAACATCTTGAGGTAACCGACATGTCGAAGAATCAAAAGTTCGTCGACATGTGACATCTGCCTAACCGCACTTGGTCAGCGTTTTATGGCCTGATACTTTATGGGAAGCCCGTGTCCCAGCAGTGGGAGCATTATGGGCTGATGATGATGATTATATATAGATGTATTGTTTAATACTGAGCATGTTAACGATAAGATTTCTTTCCTGCGCCCGGTCTCATTGTGTTCGTATTGTTTATCCATCTCAAAGGACTATTGGAGTAACGGCCATGCGTCCCAGTGGACTGTAACAGAATTAACTTATTCATGTGCATATTTGTTTACACTTTACTGTAATTGTACAGTTACAAAAGAAATTATTCGCCAGGTTAAAAAAAATACAAACATACATTTTTATCAAATCTCTTTAATGAACACTTGCTAACTAATCTTCTTAATTGCAAGTTTTCATTATAACAGTCATTATCATACTGTTGATTTTATCGAACGTCACGCTAAAAATAGAAATCTAAAATGTGTGAAATTCATAACTTGCTCGTTTCTCTCTGCGGGACACCTTGAATGGTATAACTCGTCAAGGTGTGAGTGAAACAATCCGCAGTTTTTGTACGGAGTTTCCATATTTTTCTGTGTGATTTTAAAAGCTTAAAAGGTTCCTGTAAGTTGAAAAATACGTGTATGAATAATAAATAGTCTCGTAATAGAAAGAAAAAATAGTCTGTAGGTTTTTTAACCTTAGGGCATTAATGGTTATTACTAATGCGTTGCGATACATTATTTTGTGTTATTTTATTTAAACGTCACACACATCCATCTCAATTTCTGTGATGTGTAAGTGAAAATATATGCCTAGTATTCTAGAATAGTAAGTGAAAGGTGAATATTGATAAATAATTATACATATTTAAGTGTTGTCCTAATCTTTTCTATAAAACAAAATTTATTACAGAGAAACTTAGTCAACCACAACACTATTGATGGTTATTAGAGGAATATCAAACCAATTTATCACAAATATACCTATAATGGATGCCAATTATAATGGTTTGTCTTAATTGGGTCAATGTTTAAAACCATGAGGCTCCGGGTAACTATTGTATCAATACCTTTGTTATTAATTAAACGAATACCTGAGATACAATCATTTTATTTAACATAAGGCCTTTAAAACACACCTTTACTATTAAAAATCCCAAAAAAGCAATTAATTATTCTCATTTCAGAGAGTTTTTCACAAAATTATACAAAACATTTCCAAAATATTCTAGAAATGTTCTCACCACGGAACATTATTCTGTCATTCATCATCAATATTCCATCCAATGATTTAAATTTGCGTCAACTGTTTACAGATTATTGCATTATCAGTACTGAATATTACCAACAACAGCTTATATGAGACACTAGCTGCGCCCCGCGGTTTCACCCCGTGGCACCGCTCCTGTTGGTCTAAGCGTGATGATATATAGCCCTCCTCGATAAATGGGTTATAACATCGAAATAATTTTTCAAATCGGACTAGTAGTTCTTGAGATTAGCGCGTTCAACAAACAAACTCTTCAGCTTTACAATATTAGTATAGATATAGCTGCATATATTTTACGTTCGAAGTTCCCTCAAATAGATATTTGTGTTTATTCTACGACTTCCAGAGATACTGTTTATTTTACTTTGCATTTGCGTTTCAAACTTGAAAAGCACCAACTATTTTCAGGTATTACGGCCACTGGGAATAATATTTGAATATATTATATACTGATGTGAAAAATGAGCTTTATAAATAAACTTTCGAGTTAAATAATTTATATACTTTTGTCATAGAAATTTACATTACTTTGTGTACGAAACAATATGACCCACAAGAAAATGTGTTATAATTATCTATGGCGCTGCTTCAGCGGCCAATTTAGCAAAGACAGTAAAAAGAAGCATGCATACATTTGGCATGAATTACCTAATCCATACCCGAAGTTAGTACCATTTCCATAGACTAAAATAGCATATTAATGCTACTATTTGCTATTATGATTAGCATCCGTTTCCTTTTCTATATAACCTCTCTTTATTCCTTTAACGAAGTCCCCTTTCAAAAAGTATGCAATACATTTTCCGAGCTCATAATTTCAAAATTCTACCGACAGTGATAAATACCACATGATTTACTTAATTATTAACCCAATCTGGCATAAAAAAGTTCGTTCAACGCAAGTTGCTAAGACCAGTAATTTTACCGTCATGTTAAATATAGCACATTTCCTTATAATTTCCCCTCATTGTCACGTTTTATACTTATAAAATTCATGACTCTAACAAGAGTTGCATAAAGATTTTATGTTAGGTATAGGTACAAGACTTTTGACCGCCTCTTTGGTACAGTGGTTGACGCGTGAGCGTTGAACCAAGGGGCCTGGGTTCGATTCTCGGTGGAGACGAAGAAAAAATAATGTCTCGTTCTGGTAGGACACAGAAGGCTAACCTACTTGTCCTTAAAGAAAAACGATCAGTGAAACAGATGTATGCATAATGCGTCTGCAGCTTACCCCACTTGAGAACATGGGACTTCACTATAGGACACGAGTAATAACATATTATTATTACCTATTATTCCCTATACTTTTATAATCTACAGATTATAGTACACCATGTTAACAATGTTTCATTAATGTCATAAAAGTAACATATACTCTTATGATAAAGTTCTGGACTTTTGTCACTTTGAACTCAATGTTTAAAATATCAGGGGAAAACTTTTTCAATCAAATTTACGTAAATGTCTCTGTATATAAAATAACATAAGGAGTATCACAAAAACTAATTATCAAGTGGTATCTTCTAATCTAAATTAATCAATTCTATTAATAATTATAACTTGACAGCTAATTTTAAATATTCTTCCCTAATCCTTCCTACATAATATTATAAAAGCGAAAGTTTGTGAGGATGGATGTATGTGTATGTATATATGTTTGTTACTCTTTCACACACATATAGAGAATAACTTGGATTAACATATAGGATAGGTTATATCCAGGAAATCCCACGGGAACGGGAACTATGCGGGTTTTTCTTTGAAAACGCGGGCGAAGCCGCGGGCGGAGAGCGAGTATACCTATACAACGATAAATCTATATATATTTCGTAATATCGACAAAAACATAATACGATGAGTAAATATTTAAGTCAAACATTCAACCCAGCAAAAATGTTCGCTTTAATAAATTTATTTACCTATCCGCTAAAAATCTAAATTTGTAAATAAATAAAACTCGCGTAGCAAACACGGAAAGACCAATGTTTAAAAACCATACCTATCCGTTTATTATGAAAGCATACTTTGTTTCAATTAAAAAGCTTTGCGACAGACCCTTATCAACACGACCAAGAAGAGGAAATGAATCGTAAGATGAAATATAGAATTAGCATTTTATTAAGCTATTGCATAGCTTCTATCGCGGGCTTCGAGCGCGGGGACCGAATCGAGAAATTCCGTAACGAAAAAACCTCACGCTCCCCACTCCGACGGACACGGAGATGTGGCTTGAAGGCATGCTATGCAATAGCTTCACCGCGGCAGTCCCCGAGTACCACACGTCTTTTTTTTGAACATTATGCATGTGCTACATAATATGTAGCGTAGTCAATTTACTTAGAACTGCGTAGCAAAACTGTAGCGCTACGCATTGTTATAATACGGAAATTTGAAGGAGCATATTTTTATTTAAAATTGATCAAACATCTTTTACTGATTATTTTTTACGTATAATGAAACTTAAACCACAAATTATTATTATTGTCAGATTTTTTTTCTTTCATCCTTCGACTAAAATAAAAGAGTGTTTGCTAATGCGTCACAAAAGTGTATTCGTTCTGTTTTATATTTATATTCTAATTATAAAAAAACTTCATAATTATTCAATATTTCCATTCTTTTAAACAAACTTTCGCCGATATTATATTTTCCTATAAATATTCATAGTAAATTATCCATTAATGACAGAATAATTAATGAATTTAGTCGGACCAATTCGTCTTTGCAGAAACTGCTATTTTAACACTTTATATGTGCATATTTAATGTCACGTTTTTATTTCAATACTAAGTATAATCTAGACGCGTTTATAATTAGGTCTAATATTTAGTTTTTACCTTGAGGCTAAATGTAAGCAGCTTAACAACTATCGATCAATTTTATATCTTAATCGTATGTTAATCCCAACGTGCGCGGCTAGGATGGTATTTAGCACTGTCAAAATAACTTTTATGTAGGTAACCAAAAATTTATACTTTATCTAACCTACTATATAAGTTATATTATAAAAAATAAATTTATTTTAATAAGCATAGAAATTTAATTTTTTTTACAATAACCTAATCTAATATTATAAAGCTGAAGAGTTTGTTTGTTTGAACGCGCTAATCTCGGGAACTACTGGTCCGATTTGAAAAATTATTTGGTGTTAGATAGCCCATTTATCGAGAAAAGCTATAAGCTGCAGGGCACAGCTAGTATAATAATAGAAATATAATAGAAATGCCAAAAATATAGTGTTAAATATCAGCTCAAACTCCAGAATGCAGTCTGTGGCGCGCAGTTCAAAAGTTACCAGGGAATTTCATGGAAGTATTGAAGTACTTCGCATCACAAAATTCTCAAAACTTTACGGTAAAGTATGTTTTTTGTGCGAACTTTTTATATGTTATACTGTAAGCGAACCACTAGCTTCATTATGGTTTCTCAGTGAGAAATAAAGTTGGTAATTTTCGTTCTTATAATTCGGAATTAAATTAAAACAAGGAATTTGCGCGATCGCCGATCAAGTGGTAGAAAGAGAAGCCTTATAGTTATCATTCGTCCCTACATCACAAATATTTTATTGGAACTAGCTACTAATGGGATTTATTAAGAAAATTCCATGGAATACACGGTTCATGAGCTACAGGAATAAATCGTAGGGAAATAAACAGTGGAATTACAATTGACTCCCACATGTATAATACCAATACAATTGATATTATACATGTGGGAGTTCTTTGGCATCATTATTATGATATTTATACATATTATGTTAAATTTAAATGTGATATTGTCATGATTTTAAAAGAGCGACTTCGGAGTTTCTTGCATGTTCTTCCTTCCGATTCAGTGGTAAATAGTTAAACTATGCCATTCAAAAGTGCTTCTATAAAAGGTCAAATTGAATAAATAAATGTTTGAGTTTTTAAGTTTTGATAATAAGCCTAATCAGTCTTGATTAAACAGCTTATTCATTACATGGCGACGTTTAAATAACGGCCTGAATTATATCCAGCCGCATCATTTAAACAACTGACTGACTGACACTTAGGAAATGACAAGGGATAAAATGGAAATTAATTCAATAGAAAATTGGACAGTGCAATCAAATGAAACGACACAGATATAAGGTAGTAAAGAGATTGAATGCAAATGATGATCCATATAGTTCGTAATAATTTTGAATACTCTTAAGCTTGTGCTAGACAGGTTTGGCGTGACTTGTTGTTACCTAAAGTATTAGATAGTAAGGTGCAAAAGCTCACGATTCATTTCTATTTAACTCTTAAAAGTCTTAATAATGTAACAAAGATAAAAGAAATGTTTAATACAATTTACATTTTTCAAAAGCACAATTAAAAAAGTTTAAAGAAGACTACTTTTGCGAAATTTCCTTAATTTGTATGCCCTTGTTAGTCCTTACCCTTAGTCTTTGAAATTTCCTTTATTATTTATTCTATTTAAAAGTTGATGAGTTAAATAAACATAAAGTGGCCGACATTGCTTGTTTAAGCAACAATAATTGGTTAAATAGAGAAAATTCTTTAAAATATTTTTTTGCTTTTTTAGAGTAGAATACATAAACCTATAAATGTTTTGCAACTGTGTACAAAAAATGTTAACATAAAGGTTTTTCTTGTATATTTATGAGTTAGAGTTTCAATTAAAGGAATAACAAGGAAAAGAACCTTCACACTACGTCCTTACATCTACTTCCATAAAAAACTAACAATAAGTAGAAATTTCCAAAATTACTTTGCTAAATCTTCATAAGTAAACAAAGCTCTACTTTTTAAGTAACGGTAGTAGAGCTTTTACGTGCTCGTAAATGTAGAGTCAAATTCTTTGAATGATTGTTTGATGTAAGAGCATTCAAAGTTGGATGAAATTATATTTAGATACGACCCATGAATGTTTTGAAGTTGGTTATACAATAAACTAACCTAGATCAATTGCAAATATGTAGCACTAAAGTTTTATAGAACTATTTGTGATCTTTGTACTTTCAAAAGGACTCGCGTTTTGTTAACAACCCTTTTAAAAAGATACATTAACCTTATTACTTCATTCAAATAAATAATATACATTGAATACAAAACGTAGATAGTAACAAATAAAATGAGGACTTTGAAGACACAAAATGATGTTGATATAAGAGTTGTTAATGAAAGAATATTCTTAGAAGAATATATAAACATACAAAAAACTTGAAAAATACTTACGTGCAGTAGCATCCGTGGTCCTGGCGAACAGCCAATCCAAAATCATCAGCGCCAGTAATATCTTCCTTATTTTTCGAACTCGTAAATAACATAGAACGTGCATTTTTACACTTTCTCTAACCACCAATATGTGGTACCTAACCTAAATAACTTTACTGTTCTCTAATAACCTACAATTCCCCCACAGAAAGCTTTAAAAATATATTTAACATCGCGCACACATTATTGTGTAGCTCGACGTCGAATCAAAACAAGATTAAGAAAGCGATACCTGCAACTACCTAGATGCGAAAACATTTTTACAAACAAAACACATTATAAACGCTCTTATGATAAAACGAACACGCAAGGAAGTGATTAAGGGAGCGGTCAACTCCTGGCCTACGATACACGTGGTTCCGTGAAAAGTTTATCGGCGTGTTTTCACAGAGGAGTACACGACCACCTCTGACAAAGGCTCGATGCGAACTGAATAAGGGTGCACAAGTGAGGACTGCACCGGCGCGGGAAAGCACCTCCCCTTAACTAAAGCCCTCTCTTTCATTAGAGCTATTCAAACACGGCTTAACAATACCTTTTTATGAACTTGCAACCAAAAGGTGTAACTTTGATAAATATTAAATTTATTTGAACTGAAAGGCCATCTCGTTAGTGAAGAGTATATATTTTTATCGATAACGTGTGATAGGATAAAAATGTTTCGTTTTTTATTACTATTCTACGTGCAGATTTTTTGTTTTAATTAATTCATTAGATAGTTATTTTAAAATACATTAATAAAGGAAAGAAAAAGAGATTCATCCTTTTCATTTTATCAATAATATTTTATTACCAGAAACAGGATATATTGTTGAAAAAATCTCAATATTCTAATGCAATATACGAAAAGCATCAAACTCAAACAATGCTATATCAATCAAAAATAGGTAGTAACTAGTAAGCAATATTATGTTTCGACGAATTTTTGTATTAAATTCCTTCTATAATAAATCGGCATAACTTCCAATATCATGTTCCACACATGTACATGCATTTAATGTGTAAGTGTGTTACAAAGACAGGATTTTAAAAGGCTTCGCTCTGTTATTTGTTTGCGGCTGACACTGATACTCGCACGTGGACGAAATGATCCTTCCTTTAAAAATTCTCCATTGGAAGCCATGTAAATACTTCGTAAGTAAAAGGGGTTAATTATATTGTGCCGTTCTTGAAGTATATTTTCGCGTTTTATGAATATTTATAAATATTATTTACGACTAAGAAGTAAGTTTATTGATTCATTGATGGGTTTTTTTTACTAATTTTAGTATATTTACTCTGTTTATTTTAAAACTGTATGAGGCCGTACGGCACTAACTACGTAGTGTTATAAGTATTCATTGATTTATAACGCAGAACCTTCGTTGAAATCCTAAGTAAACAAGTCCAATATGAAGATCAAACTATACATTTGGTGGTGCTTAATCAAGTTCCAATTAACGGTAAAACTTTACACCCTTACATTTTAAATTTAATTAGCCCTTAGCATGTGTATTGCAGTTTGTTTTCGAAGAAAATAAAAACGGAAGTCATAATGTGGCCGCAACATGATTTAAAAGTTTATAAAATAATAGGGGGCTTTTGTACACAGTCAGAAAATGCTCTTGATTCCTTAGAATTAGACACATTAAATAGTTACTGTATTCTACTTTAGAGTTTTATTAAAAATAAAATTTTGGCACAGAAATAATAAAGTAGCGAAATGTAAGGCTATTTATTTTTATGCCATAGGTATTGTTACAAATTTTCTAATTATTGTATTTACCTACAAATTTTGGATATTATATTTGTATTGCGTGCGTGACACAAATATAATACGCAAAGGCAATTTGAGTAAAGACGAAAAAAATAGCCAAACAAATCCGAAACAGAGATTTTTATTATTATATACTTGCTATGTACAAAAAATATGTCAATCCGAATACGGATAAAATTATCGAATATCTTTTTATTCTTTAAATTAACCATATTGTCCCGACATCTCTGACATTCAACACGAAATATATGAAAGGATTATTTGTTATTTGCTTCGAAAAATTTGAATATGTTTTCTATATAATATTACGTGATATTACCCATATCTTTGTTACCCGATTGTTTCGCCAATTCTATATTTATTTTAATAGGTACTAGAATGCTTTTTTTTCTAGATTCCGCGGTCGCCTAAAATTTAAATCTATTAGTCAATTTACAAAATAATAAAGACAAATATATGTTCTGATTTTCAACTAAGCTGTTACTAAATAAAAAGTTATTTATGTACATTATTCAGTATTGCATGCCATTGTTTCTTCGTTTTCCCTAAAAAGTATTAAATAATACTTAACATGTTATTATTATTATTTGTACGAATGTTTATTTTAAAGAAACGCATTTGTTATCCCAAAGTACCAAGGACGTTAAAGAACCCTTGTGTTGTTTATTGAGTTACTACAACTTGAAACTTAGTTTAAGAGATGATACTGAAATTTAATAGAAGTACAACTTGTAAATTTATATTTTTATTGTAATAACTTAAGCCTTTGGAGGCAGAATTATAAGATTTTTCAAGTGCGTTTGCGAAAATAAATGTAAATGGTGAATTTTAACAACCGAATTGATATATTAGTATAGTTTTAGATGTGACAGTCGATAAATATCACACATAATTAAAATATTTATAAACTTAAATATAAAATAAAGAACCAGACTCAGGAAAATCACTATTTCTTAGTGGATTTGCATATTAATAACTCTCAGCTACTAATTTCAATTTAGTAACGAAATCTTATTCCTTCGCATAAACCTCTTCTACGTCAGTTTATATTTGTATCTAAGTTTATGTAATAGTACCTGTGTAATAAATCATTTTAGCCCTTCTTTAGCTATTGTTTAAGAAATATTGTTAGGTTTCTTCGATAATTACTAAAACAAATTACAATTAGCGTATATCCAAGATCAAGTGTTTGATCCGAGACGGCTGAAATTAGATCTTTTCTCTCATGCTTTCCAAAAGTTATTCTAATCTCATTGTTTTAAATAATTTGCAAGAAGAGTTCTCTGTGTTGTATAAAGTGGGTTTTATTAAATATTTTGAACAATAACTTACATTCATTTTCATTGTAAAATCACTACATCTATATATATAAAAGAAAGTCGTGTTAGTTACTCCACTTATAACTCAAGAACGGCTGAACCGATTTAGCCGGCAGGGAGGTAGTTTAGAGCCAGGAGAAGGACATAGGATACTAAATATGTACCACGGGCGAAGCCGGGGCGGACCACTAGTAATATTATAAAACAAAGTCGCTATCCGCTCTCTGCCTGTTTATATGCTTAGATCTTTAAAATTACGCAATAGATTTTGATATGTTTTTTTAATAAGATGGAGTGGTTGTCGAGGAAGGTTTTATTATATTTGGGCGAAGCCGCGGGAGGAAAGCTGTGCAGAAGTGTATTATAATCTGTTCTTTACCTCAACATGATTGGCATACATCTGAAGGGGATTTACATAAAGCGTTTGGTGATGTGCGCTTTAAGGAGTTATTATTTCATGCGCCTCGTTAATATAATTTTGAATAACTAAATATTCGAAGATTGGCAGACTCGTATTCCAGGAAAAGTAAACCTTTGCCTCCGGGGATCTGAGTTACGAAAAATTCCTTTAAACTATACCAGCTATAAGATAACAACGAAACATTAACGTAAAAATATTTCTTTTACTTTTTCACACAATTAAGTGATTTTCTTTATTCAATTTGACCTTTGTTGTCAGCCTTTTATACAGATTAAAAAGGTTAATAACAATAGCATCCGCTGAGAAAGAATTTTTAGTACACAATATTAGAGAGAATATTTGTACATACCTATAATTATGCATAGGTAATTCATTTATCATATCTAATTAATAATAATAGAGATATATCCCGTTCCTGAAAGATTTTGAGATACAAAGTCATTTCAAATTCAAGGTATGATCACACATAATATTATAACACACTAGTAGGCCAGTAGAAATCGACACTAAAAAACCCTAAATTCGCAAAGCACGATGTAGATTTGAATTTTTGGTATGTTGTTTGGATCAGTTAGGGTGATGTAAATCCCAATTTGCAACTTCTAAAAAGTTGTGCTCGCTGCGCACCACGTGATAAACTGCGAAAATTTTGGACTTTTTTCACTTTTTGCTCTAAAAGTCATAAACTATGCGTTTCCGACAAGTATGATTCAGTACATAAATTAAGGTTATTAAATTTTCAACAATTTAAGCCTAACCGCAGCTCTCTAAACCTTATAACGACTAAACTGTGGCCATTCGAAGATGGTTCATTTTTCCGGAAATATTGAAATTTTTAGTTTTGCTCCCGTTTGAAGCAAAATATTGGCAAAAACCGCTCGTTCTATGAGAAGTTCGTATAATAATGTTGTAGTGCATTTAATTTTCTTTCATTAGAGCATAGAACAAAGTCTGTGAGACAAATAGTTCACTCACAATATCTGAAAAACAAAAAGAAGGTAGAAATAGATTTTTAAAGAATTGAAACTGAGGGCATATAAAATCATAAAAAGGATAATACTTTTTCATTTGCAGGATAGGTAATTAACAAAATTACAAAGATAATTAAATTTGCAACAATTTAAGCCTAACCGCAGCTCTCTAAACCTTATTACTAAGCTGTGGCCTTTCAAAGATAGTCAGTTTTTCCCGAAATTTTCAAATTTTTAGTTTTGCTCCCGTTTGAACCAAAATATTGGCAAAACCGCTCGTTCTATGAGAAGGTCATAAAATAAAGTTGTAGAAAATTTAATTTTGTTAATTACCTATCCTGCAAATGAAAAAGTATTATCCTTTTTATGATTTTATATGCCCTCAGTTTCAATTCTTTAAAAATCTATTTCTACGTTCTTTTTGTTTTTCAGATATTGTGAGTGAACTATTTGTCTCACAGACTTTGTTCTATGCTCTAATGAAAGAAAATTAAATGCACTACAACTTTATTATACGACTTTCTCATAGAACGAGCGGTTTTTGCAAATATTTTGGTTCAAACGGGAGCAAAACTAAAAATTTGAAATTTTCGGGAAAAACTGACTATCTTTGAAAGGCC
Source organism: Colias philodice (assembly GCF_061535455.1). Taxonomy (NCBI): domain Eukaryota; kingdom Metazoa; phylum Arthropoda; class Insecta; order Lepidoptera; family Pieridae; genus Colias; species Colias philodice. The sequence continues at coordinate 1,770,126 of NC_143095.1, read as the reverse complement.
ACAGCTTAGTTGTTATAAGGTTTAGAGAGCTGCGGTTTGGTTAAATTGTTGCAAATTTAATTAGCTTTGTAATTTTGTTAATTACCTATACTGCAAATGAAAAAGTATTATCCTTTTTATGATTTTATATGCCCTCAGTTTCAATTCTTTAAAAATCTTTTTCTACCTTATTTTTGTTTTTCAGATATTGTGAGTGAACTATTTGTCTCACAGACTTTGTTCTGTGCTCTAATGAAAGAAAATCAAATGCACTACAACTTTATTATACGAACTTCTCATAGAACGAGCGGTTTTTGCCAATATTTTGCTTCAAACGGGAGCAAAACTAAAAATTTCAATATTTCGGGAAAAATGAACCATCTTCGAATGGCCACAGTTTAGTCGCTATAAGATTTAGAGAGCTTTGATTAGGCTTAAATTGTTGCAAATTTAATAACCTTAATTTATGTACTGAATGATACTTGTCGGAAACGCATAGTTTATGACTTTTAGAGCAAAAAGTGAAAAAAGTCCAAAATTTTCGCAGTTTATTATTTGCGTATAATCTTTTTTCCTACTTTCCCAAATTTTGTAATTTTGTTAATTACCTATCCTGCAAATGAAAAAGTATTATTCTTTTTATATGCTCTTAGTTTCAATTCTTTAAAAATCTATTTCTACCTTCTTTTTGTTTTTCAGATATTGTGTGTGAAATATTTGTCTCACAGACTTTGTTCTATGCTCTTATGAAAGAAAATTAAATGCACTACAACTTTATTATACGAACTTCTCATAGAACGAGCGGTTTTTGCCAATATTTTGCTTCAAACGGGAGCAAAACTAAAAATTTCAATATTTCGGGAAAAATGAACCATTTTCGAATGGCCACAGTTTAGTCGTTATAAGGTTTAGAGAGCTACGGTTAGGCTTAAATTGTTGCAAATTTAATAACCTTAATTTATGTACTGAATCATACTTGTCGGAAACGCATAGTTTATGACTTTTAGAGCAAAAAGTGAAAAAAGTCAACAATTTTCGCAGTTTATCACGTGGTGCGCAGCGAGCACAACTTTTTCGAAGTTGCAAATTGGGATTTACATCACCCTAACTGATCCAAACAACATACCAAAAATTCAAATCTACATCGTGCTTTGCGAATTTAATGTTAATTTTCACTGGCCTAGGCCAGTAGAAATCGACACTAAAAAACCCTAAATTCGCAAAGCACGATGTAGATTTGAATTTTTGGTATGTTGTTTGGATCAGTTAGGGTGATGTAAATCCCAATTTGCAACTTCTAAAAAGTTGTGCTCGCTGCGCACCACGTGATAAACTGCGAAAATTTTGGACTTTTTTCACTTTTTGCTCTAAAAGTCATAAACTATGCGTTTCCGACAAGTATGATTCAGTACATAAATTAAGGTTATTAAATTTTCAACAATTTAAGCCTAACCGCAGCTCTCTAAACCTTATAACGACTAAACTGTGGCCATTCGAAGATGGTTCATTTTTCCGGAAATATTGAAATTTTTAGTTTTGCTCCCGTTTGAAGCAAAATATTGGCAAAAACCGCTCGTTCTATGAGAAGTTCGTATAATAATGTTGTAGTGCATTTAATTTTCTTTCATTAGAGCATAGAACAAAGTCTGTGAGACAAATAGTTCACTCACAATATCTGAAAAACAAAAAGAAGGTAGAAATAGATTTTTAAAGAATTGAAACTGAGGGCATATAAAATCATAAAAAGGATAATACTTTTTCATTTGCAGGATAGGTAATTAACAAAATTACAAAGATAATTAAATTTGCAACAATTTAAGCCTAACCGCAGCTCTCTAAACCTTATTACTAAGCTGTGGCCTTTCAAAGATAGTCAGTTTTTCCCGAAATTTTCAAATTTTTAGTTTTGCTCCCGTTTGAACCAAAATATTGGCAAAACCGCTCGTTCTATGAGAAGGTCATAAAATAAAGTTGTAGAAAATTTAATTTTGTTAATTACCTATCCTGCAAATGAAAAAGTATTATCCTTTTTATGATTTTATATGCCCTCAGTTTCAATTCTTTAAAAATCTATTTCTACGTTCTTTTTGTTTTTCAGATATTGTGAGTGAACTATTTGTCTCACAGACTTTGTTCTATGCTCTAATGAAAGAAAATTAAATGCACTACAACTTTATTATACGACTTTCTCATAGAACGAGCGGTTTTTGCAAATATTTTGGTTCAAACGGGAGCAAAACTAAAAATTTGAAATTTTCGGGAAAAACTGACTATCTTTGAAAGGCCACAGCTTAGTTGTTATAAGGTTTAGAGAGCTGCGGTTTGGTTAAATTGTTGCAAATTTAATTAGCTTTGTAATTTTGTTAATTACCTATACTGCAAATGAAAAAGTATTATCCTTTTTATGATTTTATATGCCCTCAGTTTCAATTCTTTAAAAATCTTTTTCTACCTTATTTTTGTTTTTCAGATATTGTGAGTGAACTATTTGTCTCACAGACTTTGTTCTGTGCTCTAATGAAAGAAAATCAAATGCACTACAACTTTATTATACGAACTTCTCATAGAACGAGCGGTTTTTGCCAATATTTTGCTTCAAACGGGAGCAAAACTAAAAATTTCAATATTTCGGGAAAAATGAACCATCTTCGAATGGCCACAGTTTAGTCGCTATAAGATTTAGAGAGCTTTGATTAGGCTTAAATTGTTGCAAATTTAATAACCTTAATTTATGTACTGAATGATACTTGTCGGAAACGCATAGTTTATGACTTTTAGAGCAAAAAGTGAAAAAAGTCCAAAATTTTCGCAGTTTATTATTTGCATATAATCTTTTTTCCTACTTTCCCAAATTTTGTAATTTTGTTAATTACCTATCCTGCAAATGAAAAAGTATTATTCTTTTTATATGCTCTTAGTTTCAATTCTTTAAAAATCTATTTCTACCTTCTTTTTGTTTTTCAGATATTGTGTGTGAAATATTTGTCTCACAGACTTTGTTCTATGCTCTTATGAAAGAAAATTAAATGCACTACAACTTTATTATACGAACTTCTCATAGAACGAGCGGTTTTTGCCAATATTTTGCTTCAAACGGGAGCAAAACTAAAAATTTCAATATTTCGGGAAAAATGAACCATTTTCGAATGGCCACAGTTTAGTCGTTATAAGGTTTAGAGAGCTACGGTTAGGCTTAAATTGTTGCAAATTTAATAACCTTAATTTATGTACTGAATCATACTTGTCGGAAACGCATAGTTTATGACTTTTAGAGCAAAAAGTGAAAAAAGTCAACAATTTTCGCAGTTTATCACGTGGTGCGCAGCGAGCACAACTTTTTCGAAGTTGCAAATTGGAATTTACATCACCCTAACTGATCCAAACAACATACCAAAAATTCAAATCTACATCGTGCTTTGCGAATTTAATGTTAATTTCCACTGGCCTATAGTACGAGATATGGCTAACAAGATGTTTTTCATTGATCCCATAGAGCTTTGCAAACACAATTGTCTGACGTCATAGCTTAAACAAGTATGCCATAGCAAGCTGTAATTATCTACTGGTCTTTTGACCATTGCTTGCTTGGGATCTAATTAGTTATTCTCAAACGTAGCTCGACATGACAAAGCGTGTATTTGATGATGTTTCTAATCACGTAACATGTGGTCAAATACTTTAAATTCTACTTATACGCAAATAAAGTTAAATATAAGGAACCTAACTTGAAGAGCAGCAAAAACTATAATATTAAAGAGTTTGTTTGTTTGTTTGAACGCGCTGATCTCAGGAACTACTAGTCCGATTTGAAAAATTATTTCGGTGTTAGAAAACCCATTTATCGAGGAAGGCGGAGGAAGGTTTAAAACAAGACCAACAGGAGCGGACCAATGCGGGTAAAACCGCGGGGCACAGCTAATCACTCTATACAACTCGAACTCAAACATAATTTATCGATTCAACTGAATTTTCGCAATCGGAAAATGCAACAATTATAAACCACATTTACGACGACGATTTTATAGCCTTTACCGATTTAAAAAGTTTAATTTGAAAGAAAATTATTAAATGGCAGAATTTATGTGATGCAAACTAATAATAGAAAGAATTGTAGGCACTATCTGCCTCTGTCCCTACTGAAATCTTTAAAACTACGCAACGTATTTTGATGTGGTTTTTTTAATAGATAGACTGACTGAAGAGGAAGGTTTGAGTATTCATATTATTACGTTTTCGACAAAGCAGGCGAAGACGCGAGCGGAAAGTTAGTAGTTTATATTAAAAAAATTGTAAGCGATTATAATCCTTCCTAAATTAAATATTAATTAATAAATGCGGCGAGTTTCATTTCATTGGTATTTTATTTAATTTCCCTCAAGTAACATTTATTTATATTTGTTACTGAAGTGGGCGCTTGTTATTTACTATATTTATTAACAAGATATTAAAAATAGAAATATAATTACGTTTTTATTGCTAGCTTTTTATATTTAGGATCTTTGTTATGTATTATTTACTACTTATAGATTGGAACACGATAAATAATACCTAAATAAAATTGTTATTTGGCAATTAAAACAAATGTACATAAATTTTTGACTTAACTTACACGCAACATATTACCGCGTAAAAACCACAGGACAGTTCTTTGGCATATAATGATATATTATGTAGTTAGATATAAGTTACATATTATGTAATATTGACATGATTTATAAAAGAGCAACTATGGAGTTTCTTGCCGATTCTTCTCCTAGATACTGCTTTCCGAATCGGTGGTAAATGTTAAAAATACTTATGTAATGACGATTCGAAAGTGCTACTAAATTGTAGTCTAATTGAATAAATGAATGTTTGAGTTTGAGTTTGAGTTTGACATATTATAGTATATATGCTACATATAGTAAGTAACCTGAATGAATGTACCTACGCGGGACATTTACTAGTCATTTCTTCCCTTTGGGGTATAATAACAAGCTAGATAAGCCTTCTGTTCGTCCCAGAAGCAGTTGACAGATTAACTGCAAGCCATTTATACTAGACCAAAGTTACGACTCATTAAAACAATAAAGAGTTATGAAGAATTCTTCTGTTTCTTTTCTCAACCGACTTCAAATAAAGGAGATTTAAATTCGACTGTATTTTTGTTCGGTTTGACCGTTCTTCATGCTTCTTTTTTATTTGAAAGCTCCCGTAATCCCTTAATTTAAATTTTGATTATTTCTGACCATTTGAAAGCGATTTAGTTTTTTTTTTTTATTATCGGTTCTAATTTTTGCTCTATACACTCGCATTTTAAGTATTATATTTTGCTCTATACACTCGCATTTTAAGTATTATAGACAAAAAAACGTCATAAATGTCATCTACATAATATACCGATGGGAAAACGCAAGTGACTAAAACAAGCTCATTATTAGAATTCCAAGTCAGGCCAGCCGGCGCCATGAAATTGTGTTCCACGAAATACAACCCCCTTGCAAGTGCACTACATAAGGGCCTTGATACACGAGCCTTCTTAACTGACACGACAATTGACTATATTAAACCATACAATAATAAGTAGCTAAACTATAAAACACGGAACTAAAATAATCTAAAATGAAATAACATAAAAGAATTTATTCGCCGTGGATTTATGTAAAAAAAGAAAATTAGAAGTTTCCACTTCTGCTTGCTTGTGCAATAATTTATTTGTACCAGTTTAGGTGTTCGCTAAATAAACTTGATGGCTAATAGAAAAAGTCCATTAAGCTGCATTTTATGGAAATAAAATACTCGTTAATTTATTTGATAATATGAAAAGAATCTGAGGATCTTTATTAGCAACAGAACTTCAGTAAATAACTTTATTTGAATGCGTGCTTATATGGGCGGGCGTCAGACAGCATGTATACAGCTGCTTACTGTGCCCCGCGGCTTTACCCGCATTGTTCCGCTCCTGTTTGTCTTAGTGTGATGATATGTAGCCTATGGCCTTCCTCAATAAATAGGCTATCTAACACCGAACGAATTTTTCAAATCGGACCAGAAGTTCCTGTAATGAGCGCGTTCAAACAAACAAACCAACAAACTCTTCAGCTTTATTATAATAAGTACACATACTATAGAACTATATACAAAAATGATGTGGTACAAAAACTGTAATCGTAACGTAAAATGTCCCACAATGTTTATATTATCTACATAACATAGTAACCTACTTCATACGTTATATCAGCTCGCTAACAAAACTCTTGACTAATCTCATTCCTTAAGACTACGGAGACGAAGTTAAATAAATATGAAGCCGTTGAAATGAAGTAATACCAACTCTTCTGTGGTAAACATGACTCACGGTTGGTCGAAATGAGGTCGGTACCTTGACAGTTTATATCAAAAGCTTTTAAAATGCAGTATACATAATATAAACATAATAACATGATTATTATGGGAATACAATTTATTTAATAGAAAAAACAAATTAATTTATAGTATAAGAGCTTATTAAAGATTTAATGCTTGAGGTATCTTCACAGGTAGGTATCTTGAATAGAAATGCAATCGATACATGTCCTTTTAAAGATAACCACATATTACCTCCAAATATGATTATTAGAAGAGCTTTATAAATATTATTATATGTATCAAAAACTTACTGTGACCAGTATTTTATTCGTAACATAATCTTTATTTGATTTTAGCGGGTACCTTGAGAAACGAGAATAACCCAACGTTGTTTTAAAAAATTTTGACTCGCATAATATACTCGAAGTCTTGATTAAAAGAAAATTGTTAAGAGATTCTGAGAATGTAATAAACTTCTGTTAAACTTATTTGTACAAAAAATAAATAGAAAAATCCACCTTATTGATTCATAACTCACCAAAAAACAATTATTTATTCTATGAATGATTTATTTTGTATACGTTTCCCTAAATACGTTCACAATAACGTCAATATAATGATACTTGCATTGAAAGCGAATCGTTTTTTCCTTTCCTACACAAACACTAATAAAAGTAGGGACAAAGCCAAAAGTTTTTTAAGCAGAGTTTAGGTGACAGGTAGTACCGGCCTATTACTGTAAACTAGAAAACAAGACGTTAACTCCCCTACTTTAACGTAATTTTGGATATCGTTAGTAAATTAGTTTACTACGTGAATTATTTTGTCGTATTACAAATATAATATATTTGTAATTATTGTAAATGTATATTATACATTTTCGTTATAATATACTATGTGCAGATTACATAAAAGGCGCGAATAAAACACAATCGCGCTCGATAAAAGTTTGAAATTGTTTTTGTCGGAACGTTTCAAGCAAACATTAGAGCAAGCACACGCGCTTGCTCTTTGCTGGTTGGTACCGGACTGTCGGCTCTGAAACAATTCTAATTCCAAGAGAAACGCGGAAAAAGGGCAATTTGAACCATTCCAAACCTCAGTTGGTTGTACCCTCCTGCGAGCTGTATAACGGCAGGGTAAAGCTGCGGAATGGCTGCCAAAAGGCTTGTAATGGCTTGTGTTCACATTAATGCTACTTTTCTCTAAACCTTGTTTTACTTCCACTCCAACTCTAATTTTATATAATATAAGCGCTCGAAATAAAAGCCTATTTTTAAATTGCTATACATTGCGGTGTATTATAACATATCGGATGTTTTTGTAACAGATTACAATACGATGCGAAATTAATTAACGATAATTATGCAAGCTACATTAAACTAACATTAGTTTGCTTTCACTTGTTGTTGTTGCGTAGCGGAAATCGATTGTAACATAACAATTGGTGAGCGAAAACAAATGTATTTCTATTCTCTAGTAAATTTTTATTCGAATTCAATGAATACTTTATATAGGAACATTTACACTGTCACTTAGATAAATTGTTTCATCACGGCATAGGCAGCGCTGTTTGCAATATGCTCTAACTTATATCCCTAGTACGTCACAAATAGTGCTGTGCAGTCAGTCTGTCACGCATTTATTACCCCGTGACGTTAGTGATTTATACAGCCCTCGAACTAGCTATTTTGCTAAATGTCCAACAGCCGAATCCAAACTTTCACGTCTCTACATCTAATTCAGTAATGTACACATAAAATGACTAAATGACTACAATATAAAAACTTCAAACTTCATGTATGGTTTCAATATATATCGTACATCACGTATGTATAGAGTATAAAACCAAAGAACAACTTATGAACAACAAAAGTATTTTGTTTTAATAGTGGTTCCAAAGTTTTCTGAACTCGTATCTTTCTTATCGAAATAGAGTTCACCAGGAAGTGTTATAAAACGTTTTGTATTAACGATACCACCATTTCTCTTTACTGCTATTTTATATTACATCATTAAGGCTAAAAATGTATTAAGAAAGGAATGAATAATGTGAGCTAATTTGTCTCAAGGCCGGCGTTTAGTTGTTACCGATAAAAGGCACTGACATTTGATTTCAATCGGTCACGTACACTATCAAACGTAATAGAAATTTTGTTGTATAAATAGCGGAGCAATTTGCAGTTTATCTGACATTTGGGCAAATTTTGAGGATCCCTTTTCTGGTGGCATTTTGTTTTATATGCCTGCTCGTTACCGGAGGCGACCGCGCATGAAGTTACGGCCGCTTCGCGACACGCCAGCGCGTTGGTGCCTTCCATTTCGTGTGCTCCATCACTCCATGCTTCACGGAGTAATGCCTCGCGAATGAACACCAGTCTCCGAGGACAATCCCGCCGCTATACCATTAACGCGATCATTATCCGAGTATTATCGATCTAGCTTTTTGATAACAAACACAAAGGTTAGTAAACTTGTTGGAACGTTTAACGGTTTTCTGTATTATAAAGCTATATGATATGATTAAATTGACCATTAAAATGTACGACTCGGTGATTAAAATGAATATCAGTTAGTGCATCAACATCAAATTGTAACTAAAGTGACCTTTTACAAACCAAACGTGAATTTAACAAGTAGTGCGTCTGGACCGCGTGTAAACCTCGCCCGGGGGAACTGAACCGAATGCATCTCACTTGTACAATATTTTTATATTTTCAGTGCATTTCTGTACGTTTCCACAAAAGGAAAACATTTGTCAGGTTTAAACTTCATAGATATTGTGTTGTTTATTTGATCCAATTGGAATTTTTCGTGCCTTTTAGCGGTATACGGTTAAATTGTGTAAAATATTAAATATTTAATTTGAAATTCCTATACTGTGAAACAAATACTATGAAAAACTTACAGCACTTCCTGGTATTGAATCGGTATGTCTATGGGTTATAAATAATGAAAGGTATGGGATAGGTACGATACGCGCCTGTTTCACGTATGTTTTTATTTGCATCACCAGCAAGTTATCACACTTTCATACCCTGCCCGACCAAGTTTGATTTTTGTGCGATATTGTTTGCATGTATTTATTATAAGTAATAGGTATATTTAATTTCAATAAAATACTAAAAATGTTTAGAAGATAATTCGTAGATATAACAGTAAAATATGCTACGATAAAAAATAAACTTCAAGATAATAAAAACCATTTGGCACGGGTATCTTTCTAAACTGATCCAATACAGAAGAAAACTAAAAATCACTTACATAAACGTACCTCGTGGGAACCGAGCAACCCGACTATTTGCAAAATAAAGGCTGAGGAAATCCATTTCCCTATTTCATTTCCAAGGATCTTGTTCATAGTCTCAGTCCCTTGTCAAAGAGAAAGTTTCCCCTGTCTTATCAAATCAATTACACTTATTGTACTTTGTTTAGCTAATCCCGGCATAAAAAAGGCCGAAAGACGTTTATGTTTATTGCTTTTTATATTTTGTCGATATTTTTATCATAACATTTGAAATTGCTTTTTGTGTATTCTTTTTCAGTGCATTCTTTTTATGGTAAACAATTTTCTGTTATGATTAATTAACATCGTTTAAAAATATACAGCCCAAAACATAGTTTTATTAAAACGGCTGCATAGTTCATTGATTAATAAAATTTTGTTATTTTAATAGCTGCTCTATTTTGATTGAAGCATGTTTTAAATAAAATACTTATTAATACTTGTAAATTATATATTTGTTCGTAAGTATACAAATCGTGGACCGTGGTGTGGTTTTGGTCACTTTTCGATGTAAAGGTAGTTCGGCACTATACCTACGTAGGTAAATTCAGTTTTTTCGAACTATGCTGTAAAGGGAACAATTATGACAGCTCTGACAAGCAGAGTATTTCCGAACGACTGACTTCAAAACACTTGACTTTAAAGTTACGATACAGTCATAGAGCTGTATTTGAATGATACGTGTAGAAGGGTCCTTTTGAACTTTTAATCTGTCTATAAATTCAAATTCAAATTCAAATTCAAATTCGTTTATTCAGTCTAACTTAACCTAACCTTAGAGCTAAATACATTTGGTGGTAACTGTATAATGATAGGTATATATCAATCAACGGTTCAAGACTGGCATCTTTGCTAGATTACCGAGTAGGTAACCTGTATTAAAGATATCAGTTCCTTCCCCATATAATTTATATAATATAAGAAAAAACATCTTAAGGTGGTCATCACAACTTAGTCAACGAAATTGATTTTTAAGTTCGGATATAAATAATATAAAAGTAAATTAACTAATTGATATCTTAACTTATGAACATGAAAGGAGTCGAGTGATTATGTGTGGGCATAAGTTAGTGTCACATTCACATTTCAAAACATTGTAAGCGTAATATTAATCACCTTAGTTTTGCTGCTAATTTATTTATGTTTCTTATTTAAGGTTAGGTAAACCGCTAAAAAGCTAAAATTTTAACGGTTATATTATATGTATAAGCAGTAATTGCTTGTGGTAAGGGATTGCAAACAATTAACAATAATTTAATTGAAATCGGTTCATCCATTTTGGTTCTACGCTGACACTGACACACCAACAATTGCATGTTTATAAATATAACTATGAAATAAATTAAACAACATATAAACTATTAACCATAATAACTCACGAGAACTGAGAATAAACTCGATTAAATCACATGTTGATTGATAAAATTACGCAGCAAATTTGTCAATATATACAGGGTGGCCCGTTTATAGTGGTCCAAAAATTTTTTTCAGCTTGAGAGCATCATGAGTAATCATTTAAAACAAACTTTAGTTAAGCGAAAACTTATGGTTTAGAAATTATGATTTTTTTTATAAATAATCCGGAGTTTCAATATTTTTGTCACAAAACCACTCTATTATGAAAACTACTGGACCGAATTGAATGAAATTTGGTATAGGTATAGCGCAATAACCTACCTATCGCACTATAGGCTCATCTTGTTTAAATAATTAGACTGCATTTTTTTATTTTAACTTTTTCCGTAGTTTTTTGAATTTCTCGGCAAAATATTGATTTTTCGAAAAAATCCTGTGAAAAAAAAATGTACCACCAAGGTTTTGCTGGTACTGCTAAAAACTACCTTAACATAGGGTTATTCTTGACACAAAAAATCATAGTTGTCCTTCGATTGTAACATCTTCAAAAACAACATCATGTACATTAACACATGGAAATCGAAAAATTACGAAATTTACCATAATTTAATTTTAATCATTTGGAACGGCCAATTTATGTTTAAAGAACCATATATTGCCGTAAAAGTCATTACAAATCAGTATTCACATGGCTATAAAACTTAACACGTTCGCGGACAGTACTGGTTTACAGGTTGCAGCTACTGAGACACTACTTTTTTTCATACATTGCCCAGGGGCGTAGTGTTACAACACATGGTTAAAAAACCATATGATATGACAGAACGGATATAGGCGTAAACGTCGTAAGTACTCAGCGTCAGATTCATAGTCACCATCATCAGCAAATGGGTATGGACTCGATTCAGGGGTAGACGCTGCATCAAACAGGTCTTGAAGACGTTTTTGTTCTTTTTCGAACGAGTCTCGAGACGCCATTTGCAAAAATATTCGTTACAAATTTAGTTCAACAAAATCGTGTTCACAACAAACAATAGCAACATAAATATGTTGTTTACATAAGCAACTAGACTTGAATTAGTACATCCAGTATGAGTAAAACAATTAAATTACGTTGGAAACAAAATACTCAATTTCTAAACAACAATTCACACGCGGCACGCGGGATCACCGCAGCGGCGCAGTACTCGACTAACCGTATGCAAACATGACGCCCACGGGCGTAGTGTGCGCGGGGAAAGGGGTAAAAAAATATGAATGTATGCGTGGAAGTACCTTCCTTTGACGAATTTTTGTAAATAATGCAGTGACAGTACAAAAGTCGTAATTATACCTGTGATGACAGTACATCATGCCGTTCTTTATGATAGTATGAAAAATCGCTCGTCGTTTGGCGTACTGATTTTATGCAAGTAAAAACTGATACGTCGACAGACGTACTGTCGTATCACTTTTAGCTGTCTAGACGCCAGTGGTCGTTACTGTCCGCGAACGTGTTAAAATGAATGAAATAAAATTTTAACCTGCCAGGCAAGATAACTTAACTTTATTCTAATGTCAATTTATTGAGTTTTTTTTTGTTGTTTAGTTTTTATGATTAAATCTTAATAAAAGGTTTGGAGAATTAATAAAACAACATAAATATTAATTAACATATTGTTTATTTTTTACAAAAGGTTTTTGAAATGCCGTCCGCCTTAACTAAACATACAGCATTTGCGTAAGAAATTTCTTCGCAGCCTTTTAAATGGCTGCCGGCTTTCTTTAATGGCTGTTATAGCCACTTGAATTTATGCCTATAAATAACCATACATTCATTATACATAGGTACATTTGTATACCAATTTATGGTATTATACCATTTATTACCATAGGTTCATACCTAAAAATTCAAGTGGATATAACAGTCATTAAAGAAAGCCGGCAGCCATTTAATAGGCTGCGAAGAAATTTCTTACGCAGATGCAGATTATGTTTAGCGAAAGGCGGACGGCATTTTGAAAACCTTTTGTAAAAAATAAACAATATGTCAATTAATATTTATTTTGTTTTATTAATTCTCCAAACCTTTTATTAAGATTTAAACATAAAAACTAAACAACAAAAAAACTCAATAAATTGACATTAGAATAAAGTTACGTTAACTTGGCTGGCAGGTTAAAAATTTATTTCATTCAAATAGTTTTATAGCCATGTGAATACTGATTTGTAATGACTTTTATGGCAATAAATGGTTCTTTAATCAAAAATTGGCCGTTCCAAATGATTAAAATTAAATTATGGTAAATTTCGTAATTTTTCGATGTCCATGCTTTAATGTACATGATGTTGTTTTTGAAGATGTTACACTCGAAGGACAACTATGATTTTTTGTGTCAAGAATAACCCTATGTTAAGGTAGTTTTTAACAGTACCAGCAAAACCTTGGTGGTACATTTTTTTTTCACAGGATTTTTTCGAAAAATCAATATTTTGCCGAGAAATTCAAAAAACTACAGAAAAAGTTAAAATAAAAAAATGCAGTTTAATTATTTACACAAGATGAGTCTATAGTGCGATAGGTAGGTTATTGCGCTATACCTATACCAAATTTCATTCAATTCGGTCAAGTAGTTTTCATAACAGAGTGGTTTTGTGACAAAAATATTGAAACTCCGGATTATTTATAAAAAAAATCATAATTTCTAAACCATAAGTTTTCGCTTAACTAAAGTTTGTTTTAAATGATTACTCATGATGCTCTCAAGCTGAAAAAAATTTTTGGACCACTATAAACGGGGCACCCTGTATAATGGATCCTGACGTCTGTTAATCGACAGTGAATGGACGACATATATACAATAGACAAACCTTTCAATATATACATACAAGTAAAATACAAGTTCTTAAATGTAGTGTCTATTAGATTTTCTGATGATGTTATATTACAAGGAATACCGTTTCAATTTGGTAGTTAAGTGACCTATAGAGATATAAGCTCAAGCTTACGCGGCCCACTCGCCTGATTATTATTTAGAAATTAGACAGTTAATCAAATGGCTATTTCATACACTAGGCTCTTAATCGTTAACGATCGTTTAATATAAAACAAATTTTATATGTACATATTTTAATTCAAAATCTTAAACAAAATCTACGCATAGTACATCAAAACAACCCGTTTGCGACATATTAATATTAAGGCTAACTCTACTTTCCGACGGTTGTATGTATAATATTATATATAGCTAGTATAGTATTATATTATCTGTGGCTGTATCTCGACTTAGGAATCGTAAAATATTTTACGCGACTTGCACGGTTTACTCGTAATGCCGGAGAATTTTAAAAGTTTACGTACTTGACTCTTCCTTGTTCATTTTTAAAGTCAAAATTTTTATTAGTTTTCTACTTTTTATTTTAACTTTTGAATACAGTTATTTTTTACATGATCAATCTTCTTCTTTTGTCTTGAAGGTTTCTAAACTTCGAACTACGAGACGCTCACAATTTTCTTCAAGTTAAATTTACTTCTACTTTGAAAACAATAAAGGTTGAAATGAGTGATACAAATTGTTATAAAATCGGTCAATTCATGTAACGATTGTAACATTGACACGTTGATAATGACCGTGACGCTTCAATGATTGATTATAAGTACGGTAACAAAATATATTGCTTTATATAACACACATATCTCATTAGAATAGCTGGCCCCGTAACATAATGTCTTAAAGCAGTATTGTTTCCAGTGTGGATAAATGACAGCGCTATATCGTCTATTGCCGTCACTTTCTGTCGTCACTGGAAATAATATTGCTATAAAACATCATGATAAATCTTTAACCTATTAAATATAGAAGCACCTGAAGAGTGAAATATAATATAGAGCCCCGTAAAACAACTGAATAGTGAAATAAAAACAGTATAGTAACCAGTTATGCTATGAATAGCAATAGTGAACTCGTTGAAAAAGGAGCATGGCCATTTTAGTCCGTAACTGCAAGTAAATGCCACTATATCCGAGAGACGTCAGATTGAGGCGCCAATTGCGCCCTGCTCGTAAAATGCGTGCCTTATTATTTCGAAGAGAACAAACAAAAGTTTATGAACGTTCTTGTTTTATATACTGGGACCCCTTCTACTATCCACTTCAGTTTTGTGCTTTGAGAATGTATTCTGTAAGTTGTTGGGTTATATAAGAGCTTAAGAGAGCTGTGTGTTTGTTATGGGGATACAATTTCCAATAAACAATTTAACCGGAACGCGAATAATACCCAGAGTTAAATATTAAATTGTATTTAATAAATGTTACATTGACTGACCGGTTGGCTTGGTTGGTAGTGGCCCTGCCTTCTAAGCCAGAGGTCGTGGGTTCGATTCCCACCCGGGGCAAATATTTGTGTGATAAACATAGATATTTGCTCTGTATCTATATAAGCATGTATTTATATATGTTTATCAGCCATCTGGTTTCCATAATACAAGCGAAAGCTTAGTATGGGATCAGATCGTGCCGTGTGTGAAAATTGTCCTGAATTATTTATTTATTTGTTTATTATTTCAAATCAATATTTTTACGCCCGTCAGAGATTTTATATGTAATTGTGACTTAACTCTATTTTTTCTCTATCTTTAAATCAAATCAATCCTTTAACTTTAAAAAAATGCATTACTATTACTATAAAGACATTGCCGTTTTGTTTAAAGTTTAAATTTTGTTTTCTCCTTAAAGAAAAATGTGAACTTTCAGTAATATTGTTAGGAAAGATTGTACTGTAAAAGCACTGACTGCTTCAGTTCAAGAGATTTTCCCATAAATAATCCAGTTTTTAAGTCCTGAACATATTTTGTATGTCACATGTTTATGTTTTGAAGTACATAATAAATAATACTTTGACACTATTTTTTGATCACTTAAACAAATATCAAAATAAAACATATAAAATGTATTTAATTTGTATGCGTATTATATTATTACTAGCGGTCCGCCCCGGCTTCGCCCGTGGTACATATGAAAAATAGATGTTGGCCGATTCTCAGACTTACCCGATATGCACAGAAAATTTCATGAGAATCGGTCCACCCGTTTCGGAGGAGTATGCAGACTAACATTGTGACACGAGAATTTTATATATAAGATTACAAACAAAATTGCGTGGTACAGTTATATTTAAATTAACAAAAATAGAAGACTGTAACTTTTAATTCACCTTGAAAACTAAAGACAAACTTTTCAAAGTGACCTCCTCACATATTATGAACCTTGACCATTACCCGCTTCAATCAATTAAATAAATAAATCTTTAATTTGCTTTACACATTGTATTAATATATGACGATACACCAATTTTTAATATAAAACGTATTGTAATTTAACCAATTGACAATAAATTAGCTCTCACTAAAACCGCGTAAAACAAACGAAAACTATCACTATTCAACCAGTCACAAATAAGATGAAAAATTTGCAACCATAGATTTCTTTCATTCTTTTTCTTTAAGATCGAAGGAAATTCCACATCCCTTTGTTGTTTTAAACGAGTCGTGTATCCATGCCCGCTTTACTACATTCACGTTGGACCACAACCTCACAAACGAGTCAAAATAAACCAAACTCAAATAGAAGCAACAATGTAGATAACTGGATACCGCGTTTCGTTAAAAGCTCAGTTGTAAGGAAGACCAGTCCATTTTGTAGAAATGGTACGGTACATATTATATGCGGTGAATAATTTCGATTAAATTTTTACTTTTATGTCTATAATGACTGTACAATAACATTTATATAGTTGAACTTTAATTGATATAAAGAACTGCTTTCCAAATCGGTAGTAAATGGTAAGTAAAACTATGCGATTCAAATGTGCTTCTAGAAGAAGTCTAATTGAATAAACAAATGTTTGAGTATGGACACAGAAGAAATGCATGGATTCAGGATTTGATATTCAGAGTAACGAGATAGTTTATTTCTAACAATATAAAATAACACTTTCGTATATAAAAAAAGAAACCTGTGTCTCAAAAATATACTATAAAATTTAAACAATACACGAATGCGGATAAATTTATAAAATGTTACATTTAAAAAATATCAAGAGTAATTTTAAATTTCGTTTAAAAATATTTACATTTCTGAACATTAAATTACGGCCCATTTAAGTGGCTTGTTGACATAAGCCGCAGAACATTTTCGGGGGTCGACATATTACAACAATCGGTTAGTAAATCTATTGCTATAATTGTTGGGTGAACCCCAACAGGCTAATGTCGATAGTGTAGGTAGGGTCAACAACTGAAAAACAATAAGAAATAGAAGAAAAGTCATTAGTCACGCAACCCTGTGTGCTACGATTCAGCGTTATACCAATGCATGTGATACTTTTGTGCATTTTTCTATCAATAATATATCGTTAGCTAACGTTTTGAAATATTTAGAGTAATTAGTAAAATACGGTACCCTATACATCTTAGGAGTAAGCTTGTTTTTAAGGTGGATGATTAAATAACTGAATTGAAAAATAAAATGTTTAATCAAAACCTCAGACTATCGACATACATTTTCAGCTTTAAATTCGTTATAATAAGATTCAAATTCAACAACCATAACGAGAAGAGAGCTGCGCTAGTTGTAGGGTAAGCATTAAAGTTGAGTAAATCTGTGCTTGACTTATTATATAAATATGAAACTTATTTATGGCTTTAATTCTAGACTCGCTTTGATTACTTTCTTTGATAAGCTTCCCATTTTCGCTTATTAAATGGTACACTCTGGTGATTTGAAATGCCGATATCAATTTGAATTTACATTTCAAATTAATTTAAATAGATTGCGGGCTAATTTGATATATGTAATGCATTTGCATGATTTGATTTTTGAAAAATGTAAAGCTAAAAAACTACATCATTTAATAAAAATTGATTACGATTTTGAGTCGTCGGTAATCGTAAAATTATTTCAAATATTTAACTTGTTAAAAGGTAAACAGGATGATAGGCACTACTTAATGATCTAAGTAGGCACTTGTCACATTAAACTCTACTAATTAATTTTATTTGAACGGAAAGCCAAATTATTACATTTACATTAACAATATTCATAAATCATAAGCGTATTAAAACGAAATGAGCAGTTGAACTTACCTCCGTGGGAGGATAAAGTACACTTATTAAACACTCCGCGCGGTTTCACCCCCGTGGCTCCTCTCCTGTTGGTCGTAGCGTGATGGTATATAGCCTATAGCCTTCCTCGATAAATGAGCTATCTAACACCGAAAGAATTTTTCAAATCGGACCAGCAGTTCCCGAGATTAGCGCGTTCAAACAAACAAACAAACTCTTTAGCTTTATAATATTAGTATAGATAATATACACAACGTTCAGTTATACAGTTTAGTATACAATTTGAATGTGGGTGTACTACACATAAATAAATTTTCCATACTGGTCTGTAGAATGTTCTAGTATCTAACTCTTGATGTATAGCGCGAAAAACAAACACTAAAAGAAACAACGAAACAAATTCGATCCGAAACGCGGGCTGATCTATCGCAGTCAAACTTCTTTTATTTATTTAATTGATCTATTAAAAGAGATACGAGTACAATCTAATTTATTCAGTCTCACTATACTTTGATGGAAAGCGTATGACTATTTTGTAAAACTCTAGATAAGAATTGATTGACGTATTAACCTAAATATTTCATTTAAATAGCAAAATAAATGAAGTACTGGTTATTATTGCTATAAACCTATTCATTGTACAAATTATCGAATGAACCTATTATTCCATACCCTTTTCCATGCAGCCATTTACCTACAGACAAACATTTCAAATTCAACAAAAACGAAACATAAAAAATTGTTGAATTTCTAATGTCTAAAATATAACACTTACTTTTTAAACTGTATCCTAGCCTAATCAACTATAATTAACTTCGTATCACCTTCGCTCATAATACGAATAATTACAAACATGATATGCTTACAAAATTACTTCTCCTTTTCATATAGAGGTTGTTGACTTAACAATTGTAATTAAACCCTTACAATCAAGCTTTTAAAAATAGGCCACTCAAAAACATTTAGAACTAACGAGGTTTTAATGCAGGGGAAGCAGTGAATCAGCTTATCATTATCACTACGGGTATAACTCATATGATGGCGTGATACCACCAGTCCACCTCGCTGCGCATTCCTTACACCAGACCTCATCATACATTACCTACTGTCACTGCCACATTCATATTATATTCCATGAAATTCCTTTATAAAGATTAAGTAACAATCTGAAAAGTAAGAAACATAAAGCTCTGTATATTTTATTCAGCGCATGTTTGTAATTATTTTAAGAACTTGCCTTTTGATCTCATTAAGATGTAGTCTGTAGATAGTCCTGTCAGTATATATTGGACTATATGTGCAGTGGACAGATTCATAGATTAAGAGTGAAAAGAGAAAGCAAAAGTAGTAATCGTGTGGTATGTGCGTTTCCAAAAGTTAGCCAATTGCCCGAGTTCTATGGAAGGTGCATTTATTCTCAGTAGAGCGTGGAGTCGCAGAATCACATTTAAAAAATATTGAGGTAATCCCGTCCATTGTACAATTTATATAGGTTATATATCGATGACAAATGGAAAATATAACTATGAAAAGTTATCCTTAAATAACTGTTGCTTTTTCCTTCGTTATAATAACTACGACATCGGAGCTCAAATTCACAACGCCGTTTCAACTAACTACAAATTTTACCAAAACCAAAGTTTTATAGGGCAATAAGAAATTATTATAGCAGTATTTATTACATTCTCAATCCCTTAGTTATTGAAGCAAATGAGTTACACAAGAGACATGTCCTAACTCAGTTTTATGGTTAAACGAAAATGAAGTTATGTGTAAATTGTCGTTACGAACATTTAGGAAGTATTGAAATTTATATTTTCATGGTCTACGCAATTTTAACGGAGAATATCATAAGTGATAAAATTGAACATAAATCCACGTACAAATACCACATACATTTTGTATGAATGTGTTGTTAGATCGTAAGTCGTAACCCAATTTTTTATAATCTTTTATTATTGTAAAAAAATAATTCATCAAAGGGCATACTTTGCTGTAGCTTTTGATCTCACCATGCAAAACAAAGAGGTCCTAAAATAATATATTTCAGTTCATGACATCCACGGGTGTTTTACGAGTAGGTATATCCTCAATTTAAATATTGAATAAGGTAACGGAATAGAATGAATTTCAATTGGAACGTTCAAGTTTACTTCTGCCGACAGATAATATAGAGCAGATGCTAGTGCCCTAAAGTTGGCAATGATTTAAAATACAGTCACAAAACGTCGAAATGTGATTAATTAAAACTACAAAACGATGCCTCTCTGTGAACTAAAATATAAATAAAGGTCAATGTTTTTTAAAACGTTCATAATACACTTTGTCTCTCCAACGAAAATATTTGAAACAACAACGCAGATATACAAAGAGAATAATAGGAGTAACAAACGGTAAAACCGAAACAGCGTCTCGCAGATCCGTGCGGTCAAATTGCCTGAACGTCAGTTGGATAAATTTGTTTGAGTTGAAAAGGGCCAGATATAGCACAAAAGTAAAAGATTTGAGCGACAGAAACAACGTACAAAATCTTATTAAGGGGCACTTAACTTGCTATTAAAATTTGACGGCTCAAGTGTTTTCTACATTGGAATATGGCTTTTGTGATGAGTTTTATTTTCCTTTTATTGTCCTGGATAAAATTTTATATCCACCTCAAATGTTAAATATTTATCTCAAAGGATGGTTGTGGAACAACATTTCTTTATATTTTACGTTGCTAATTAATAAAAAGCTACGAAAGATTTAAAAATGCAGGCATGTTTAAAGTATCGCCATAAATCATAAACCACACCGACGTGTACTTGTGAAGTTTTATAGGCCTTACTTTGCGCGTTTGGGCTTAAATTAAGATGCGCTAAAGTTAAGTGGATGAAACAAGTCTAGGAAGCAGATTTAAGTGCACATAAAGCGAGTTACCCGTCGCGATGTTCCACTAGCCGGCGGTAATTCTAGATCGTGTTCTTTTTAACGAGCCGGCAGCTAGCTATAATTTATGCAGGGAAAATAAGAACTGAGATCGTGACTTCACCGTAATCATATTACTTTTGGTAGCGAGTTTCCTATGGATTCTACTCGGATAACCGACGCTTTATTTTCAAATTAATTAATTAGAATTTTTTGCTGTTTAAACATTCATTTGATCTTTGAATCGAATATGAGTTAGGTGCTTTATTTTAAAGGTGTTTTTGCTCATAATTAAGTTTCATAACATGCTCTACTTACACGATATATTATTTAAGCATTTAAGACATCTAAATTTGCCGGGAACCACGAACGCTGCAGACTTACAAATATTGCTTATATTAAATACTTACCTACATAATATAATGCTCGTATAAGATTAAACACGAGTAAATCAAATTAATAAGTAGATATACTACAATAACATGAGAAAATATGAAGTCATGCGGCTTCTCACAAACACAACTCTTTGGTTTATGAACGTGTACGTGTTGATAGCCGAATATAATAGGTATTTGTGAATATTAATGACTATCTTCACACTAAAGAATCAATCATACAGATAGATACGTAGGTAATAGTAAAAACAAAACAACGTCTTGTTGGTAACCATATATATATAATACTAGCGGTCCGCCCCGGCTTCGCCCGTGGTACACAATATTTACGTTTTCTCTACATAAAAACCATCCTCGTACTTCAAGGAATATAATAAAAAAAGAATTATCGAAATCGGTTCAGCCGTTCTCGAGTTATGCGCTTACCAACACATTTTGCGATTCATTTTTATATATAAGAAGATATATCTTAAAGCAGTTATCATTCGAGTATATTAAATCACAGAGCTTTATAATATTGTGTCGGCTAGCGCCATCATCTCTCCTACACTGGAAATATTATTATTAAAGACCAAATATTTGCCCCCTCGTTTAGAAAAATCCACTGCATTTCAGTGTATGATATTAGTTTGTGTCTTTATTACGTCAATAATTTTGTTAGGCAAGTGCATCTAAGCGTATAATCATCTTTGGGTGCACTAAATAGAGTCGGTTTGGCTCCAGCCCAGTGCCAAGACCAAAGGCTGAAAGGTGAACAACATTATGCAAATTACCATACTCTTTGTTAGAACCGTAATGCTGTTTACATTTTATTTATTCCCCACAAAATAATGCTTAGACCGTGTTTAGTGACTTCTGTTATTGTTTAGATAACATTAAATGGATTTTCACAAATCATGCCCTAAAAGCACAGAGATATAACAAAAAGGTTCTTTACTGTTATTATATTTTTCTCCATAAAATGTTCAAGGTATGATTAAAGTTTATGATTTATTTAATCCTTGCATAAATACATTAGCAGGCTTTTCATTCTTGTAAAAATATTTACAAAGGGAAAGTGTTACGGTTTTCATAATAAGCTATTATTTGTGATTATTATTATGGTCCTGAAGCTAAATGATCAAAAGGGATCCTTTGTAATTTCTAAAAATTTTCTTATTTGTTGTTATTTTTATCACATTTTAGTCACAGAGTAGGTACAATTAAAAATGAAGTATGGATATTTAAATACGAATTTTAGAAATAGCCATGAGAAATAACATAGACTTCAATTTAAATCTTTCTAATACCATGCTTTACTTTTAGAAAATGGCTTATATTATTATTCATTTGGATTCTTTTACCGTTTCACTAAACATTTCTTCATTTTAATTAAAATTAACGGACATTATTTCTCTTATCGTTAATGGGACTTGTGAGTGTTTTTGTATCATTGGCAATAATTATAGTACAGCGCAAAGTGACTCTAAAGATATTCTAAATCTATTCAGTAATTTAGAAGTAACACTAGCATAGCAAATGAATGGCCACAGAAATATTACGACTTCTTTTTTGGAAAGTCGTTTTATAAGTGATCTTAAAAAATATAAAACAAAACATCTATTACGAAATATAGGAAAGATTTAAATAATTTAACAAGCATTGACATTTTCTATTAAATTCAAGTATTCCATCATATAAAAAGGGTTCTATTCATATAAAAATATAATACCTAGTTGACTTAAAGTGTGAAATGTTTCGACACTCAATCTTGAGGCCGATCAATTTACGGCACCCTTCTTCCGACGTCTTAACACTATTCTTATTTTAACTGGCCTTGTTTACTGTCTTCACACTCCTGACCCAAGTAAACCCATACTATACAACCTTTTTTGCAGGTTCTTTTAATAGACGAACCTTTTAATGCTTCTTTCAAACTGGGCTAAAGTGCTTTGAAAATTATCCCTTTAATGCTAGAACTGCATAAAATAAGCAATTTATGTAGTTTCTAATACAATTACTACTTCAACTAGGAGTAACTCATATAACGTCAATTTCGTATAATATTTTACAAAGCCAAACCCTCCTCCACCGCCTCGACTATCATTACCGTCCTAAAACATAAAATGCAAATTTCAACCTCCTCGTACGCCGAAAACTATTTCATAAGCCTTGGCTACGTTCATACAAATTATTTGTTACGTGGATGTTTCCAGAAAAATGAAAAGCATGCATACAAAGACCGCAAATAAATAAACAAAACACCGCGAAGTGTGTGCGGTGCTTCAGTTCACAAACGAGCGGAGATCCGCGCCCTCGTGTGGCGCACTCAAACCTCCAATTGCATACAACAAAAACAAATACGAGTGCAGAAACGAGCGTGGCCTTTGTGTGACTGTCTTGGCAGGTGAAGAAAGCTAAACAATGGGCCGTACAGTCTAACGCTGCCTCGAGACCCTAAACTCCGCCGAGCGAGACAATAGCACTGCGAATATGGGCTGCCGAGAAACGTTCCTGTCTTGTTATTGCTGGCAATATTGTTAGTTTTATGAAGGAACTCAGAAAACCTTTGTGCAAACTTTTACAGTACACAACACACGGCCTTAAATTTTTGCTCGGGTTTCTAATATACCCGTTCACTAAAGCCAGCTCTTTGTTATATTGAGTAGAAAATTTGAGAAAAGATCTTGTTAGGAAATATTACGTTGCGGCGACACAATTTATTATTAAACAGGTAGAAATATATTTGTAATATTATGATACGTATTTTACCTTCAATCTTCATGATTTCGGAATCCATTAAAATTATGAAGATTGGACAAAAATACTTCAGAAACTATATCATCGTATCACACACAATACATTATGGTGAGCCGATACCAAATATCTGTTTGACAGTTCGAAAGTTGTATATAAAACTTCGCGCGTGGACAAAGTTTCCCGATGCCCTCGAAAACACCAAATATGCTTGATTTGTTCCTAGATATAGTATAACCATAGAAGTAACTGGTAATACTAAGGTCTTGTACGATTACTTAGGTATATTATAAATGCAAAAGTGTGTTTGTTTGTCTTTCTTACACGTCGCAACGGAGCGATATTGTGATATGATTTTTGTAACTGGAGATAGTTATATTCTTAAGGGAATTTCCTTAGTGCAGCCATGGACGGAAAACTAGTACACTATACATATACTCATGAACAACTGCCATTGACGCAATTGCCTCATATTCCTAAAAAAGAGTTAACCCGCCCAGATGCCACGAAATAACATTTGGAAGAGTACACAAATAGTGCCTACATAAAACCGTTTCAATTACGTTTCCCTTATTATTTAAATAAGGAGCACGAAAACACTAATTAATTTTAACTTAAAATAAGTCAATATACGTTTGGTTCACACATTTTTCAATTGCCAATGATTTCTAGGAAAATAATCCACAAATGTACATATAAATCAAAAAATTGTACAAATCAACAATCTTTTCAAATACGACGGAAAAACAGAATAAATCTGGCAGATAATCAAACCATAGGCCACTCTTATAGAGAAAAGTAACGAAAGATGTTCCACATCGAGCCTTGTCACATAGCCAAGCTATATTCATATAGAACACGATCCGTGCTAATCAAATGTAAACGTTACTCCATGATTGAAAGGGAAGGCTATTTGGCCGCACAGCAAACACGGGAGTTAACTAGAGACCAAAGCCACTGTTTGCGGGGTCACCGCTCCGAGTAGTTTTGTAATTAGCATCAAATAGACACATTTAGAGAAGGTTGTTTCGGTTGGGAATGAGTCAATTGCGTTGTTGGTACGCATACATTACGCAGTATTAATTTTAACATTTTCGAAGAACACGAAGTTCTAGTGATATAAAATGTATGCAATACATATTTCAAAACAGATTTACATAGAAAAATAGATGACATACCAATAGTAAGCACATAGCAACCAACAGCAGTAAAACATGTATTTCCATCACGTCGATTTCAATGCAACGTTAAATATCGATTTTATTTAATACAAACACAACAAATAAACCATTTGACTGCCCCTTTCGTTAAGTGACCAGTGAGAGGTCCTGGGTTCGGCCTGAAATAAAAGGTATTTACTGCCAGCATAGAAGACTGCAGGTCACTTACTTTTCCTTAAATCTAAATGATAAGTGAATCAGAAGTGGGATTTTCCTGCCATATAAACCACAAGGAAACACAGGATTTTCATAATTGCTATATCGGTATAAAAAATAAAGAAAGCATTTAATAGCTAGTATACGCGTAATTTATATTTTGTACAACTTAGCGTAAAAATAATACTCATATTATAATAATTTGAAGTATAAAGTTTTCTACAGTTTTAGATTTTATAAGAATAACCAAATATGATTCCTTTCTATGCATAAAATTTGATCTTACATATTTAGGTCTATCATAGAAAATATAAAAAGTTGTCTAGACGAGTAACCAAAAACAATAGTTGACTTTTTCTAGCAGAATATAATCAAAATAATTGCGCATGTTATGCTTGATGCAACCCACACTATCAAAACGATATCTACACAGATTTAAGCTTTTATTATTAT
Source organism: Colias philodice (assembly GCF_061535455.1). NCBI lineage: Eukaryota > Metazoa > Arthropoda > Insecta > Lepidoptera > Pieridae > Colias > Colias philodice. Next base: position 1,744,210 of record NC_143095.1, on the reverse strand, counting down.
TCTTTTTTTGTTTTAAACAGAGCCTGTATGTTACATCAAATAATTATCTTATTACACAACAAAAGCCTAAAAGGGCCAGTGTCCATTAGCTAATAATTCTTTAGACGATATACTGCAGATGAATTTTCTATTTCATCATTCAAAGTCCAAAGCAGGGACAATGTGATGGGCAGACCAACTTGAGATAACTTATTTACTTTTCCAAAAAATATCATTTTACCCGGACGAAATCGGCTTAATATTTTCGGTTAACAAAATTACTGTTCCCTTTAAAACATACGATTTAAAGCAAATAAGTATTAAATAATTTAAATCCCCTTGATAGCTTTAATCTGTTTAAGTGCGTTCTGGGTTATTCATCCTTCAAAAACATTATATTTTTCGAAAAAATATCAGTCTTCGTACATATTGCAAGTTTGCTTTTAATATTAAACAACTTAAACCAATTTATCGCTACGTGGACGTTATCGTAATGAAAAACAATTTAATATATCTCTACAGATTTTACTTCTGGACAAAAGTTAACTTAGTATTCGCTCTCGTATACGTTTAATAACTCAATTAATTTATTTCATTTTAAAACATGAAAGAGCCGTCTAACACATATATTTTTTTCAATTAAGCTCGTTAGTTAAAACAAGTTATCGAAATAACCTTTGCATTCGTAAAATAATTGGGGCTATACGCACAGTCTTTACATGGCTTGATACCATAAACCAAAACTAGTCTTGACCTTATCCAGCTCGTAACAAGTTCAGGTAAATGTATGATATCACGAAGTTAGTTGTTACGTGTTAAAACTTCGTGCGGCAAGGCGCCAAATCACGCAAGGTTCCTCGCCTTGGAGTCTTACCTGTTTCTAGCTTTCAACTAATCACACCAACAACTAAACACAAATACGCTGCACATTCCGTTCACTTTATTAATTAGTTTGCGAAGTTTTCAACTCTTCATAGAATTTGATTATTATATAAAATGTAGAATTAGTATCTTCATGTGTGTAATCGTTTCTTCCCGACTGTACCTAATACCCATACTTATGAATGTTTTTGGATTTGAAGTAGTGAGTGAGCTATACAAGTACATATATTTCATAGAGGCAATTTTTAGCATAAATCATTTGTTGGAATGAAGCTTAAGGTGATGTGGGAGTGAGTATATCGACCTTATGAAATTCAAATTTATGTTTTCATTTGACAAAATATGTCGCAGCTTTATATTTTCCTTAAAGAGCGATCAATATAAAAAGTTAAAAGAATAATAGAGCAAGCACCAAGCAATTCCTGCGCGAAGCAGCTCGATTAGAATGGACCCGCCTTTTAACACTTTATTAAATGGCGTCATTTTTATTTTCAGTAATTATTTGTTCGATGTACACAAACACAAGTACGTAAGAAATATTCTTACAATAGTGATACACTTTCCTTACGCTTAAGAGTTTCCGCAATGCAGAACAAACTTAACAAGTCTGAAATACTTTAAAGTGGATGGAAAACAATAAGAACGTATTAGTAGGGAACTAAAGCGAAATATTCAAACACTATATATAGTATCTTTGAATGATCCGGCTTATAGTTCCAAATAACATAGTCTAAGCGTAGGTAATTAATAGGTGATGCTTTCACCAGCTTGGCAGATTTTGACTTCATGATATGGATAGGGTAATTAATACACAACGTACAGGCGTATGATGAAATTTTTTTATAAGACTCTTATTTAGGTTTTGTATTGAATTGATGTTACAGAATCTTCACGAAGCAATTGTTGCACGAAGCTGCTCGCTCTGCGTCATTTTGACTCTACCTAGGGTTTAACAAAAAAAACTTATGAATTATTAAAATAATTACATAATTGATTTTAGTTTTATTTCTACCACTAATATATTATGTATTAAACAGCTGGATGAAATTTTATGCAACCGTTTTGAACATAGATTAGTGTATATTGGATAAAAGTAGTAAAAATAAGTAACTGTATAAAGTGTACTAAATACCTAGTTCATCGAGGTCGCAGGGTAAAGTTTAGAAATACCACAAATCGACATTTTCTTCATCAACTTTGCAGAAATAGATTTTCACTTCAACGATTTTAACTTCATTGCGCTATTCTTTACTTCTACAAAGTTCTTACTAAGCTTTCTGATTTAACAGCTTTTTTAAATGTATCTCTAATTTCTCTTTAACGTCGTTGGCAGTGATTTAATTTCAATTATTATTATTTAATTATGTTTTGCCGTGTCTAAACAACATAAACCTAAATAATAATTTTGATTAAATAAATAAAATTTGTAATAACTAAAATATTTAATTGGTAAAAGAATTGTTTATTGTGGACTTAAGGATTAGTAATGCTTAAAATTCTTAATTTTATTTAATCTAAGATAGAGTTGTTAGCAATGTTTTATAAAACATTGATTAGCATTTAGGCGTAACATAGAGATGCCTAAAATTTGAATATATATTTTTGTGTATAATATTTATACCTTCATAAAATAATTAAAAAGTACTTGTTTTAATTGTATAAAAAGTTATTTTAAATGCATATCACTGTTTGGGACTAGCAACATTTTAAAATAAGACTCAATGTTAAGGTATAGACAAATTCATACATATGACTCGTAAATAAATTCGATCAGTGAAACACATGTGAAATGCATCTTCCACCACAAGGGAACAAGAGTTCAATTTAACAGGAAATTAAACAAGGTGTTACCAGACAGACGCGCTCATTAGCGATAGAACAATTAGTTCAAAGTGGGATAGAATTCGGATTGTGGGATAATGGGATAGATCACCACTTCATATGTTAAATGCAAAATCGTTTGATAAATGCAGGTTGTTGTTGTTAAAACAATACTGTAACGATTAGGTCGCATAGATTTTGATGACAATAAATAAATAACTTTAAAACTAGGGTCCATCCAATTCCAATAAAAAAAATGTCTAAGACATTGTACAATTTTGTGATCAAGTAAAGAGTAAGGAGATCAATAATAGATATAACCGTGTAACCATTAATTAAAAAAATATTAAAGGTGAGTTTGTTTGAGGATCTCACTAAAAGGAAGAAAAGAAAATCAATGAATGATTATCATTTCAAGAAAATCATTTTCAAATTCATATCCTTATACCCCACCCCACAAAATTCACAAGAGTTAAGGTCGTGTTAAAGTTTGTGATGACCATAAAATTCCTATGCATATATACACCCCTAAACACCAGAAACCAACATGAGCTTCACAAATTTTCCAGTCGAATAGTCTTATGTTTTAACAGTCCATGAGCAAAAAGGGATTGCGTAAGTGTTGTGATGCGTGTCTGTGCTTGAATAATACACCTGAAAAAATGTACCACATTATTATTATCCAGCAATTACTATTAGATTATACGCGTTTTCTTTCACAATAAAAATTCTATACATAACAATAAAACATATTCTGGTGCAATTAAATTTGCAAAACCAGGCCCGCTATATTCAAAACGACATGATTAAGTAAACAGTAATAAACTGAGTTAAATGGGTAATTAAAATACTTTTGACATAAAACAAGCTATAACAATCGTCTATTAAGGGCACTCGGTCGCCAGTCTGCTTAATTATTAAGAGCATAAATCACTAAATATTTGCTTATTATGGTTTTCTAATTCTAGGCTACTTGGACGTCACGCTATGGGGAGAAGCAGGTATAATAATCCCGGTCAACTGCGGGAAATAAACGCGACCACTCATAAACCAAAACCTGTTATTCGATTCAGATAATCTATGCCATTAATATGCTGCAGTTGAATTTTTGAGTTCTCTTCTAGCTACATATTACAAACGTTTATTACAAGTATACTTGATAGAGTAAACATGTTTACCGCATAACTTATAGACTTATAGACGGGCTGGTTGGTTCAAGAAAGCATTTATTGTTATTGATATTTTGTATGATGCAATAAGACAGTGAGGGTGATGGGACATTCCCGTGTGCAATGAGGGGAATAAGCTAAATTCAATTTGTTGCTACGACTTGCACAAAATATAACTGTAATGTAACTATTACAATCCAAAAATTAAAACAATCCACACTGTTTACTTTTGTAAAATCTACTATACTTTCCTACTCACACACTTCTCCTATTCGATGGAAAATCTAATTTTTATTAACATTTATAAAAACATTCAAATAATGAAAATAATATTTTTTATAACAAAACATTTCTCTCACATCGATAACCTCTAAATCGTGGCCATCCAAATCCTGCGGGGTTACTTGATAGTTTATCCGTTATCGTATGGGATAGCAAAGCCTTACCCTATGATTGATAGGACGTTGGGCGGATGCGGGACGCTTCCTCCAGTCATCCTGACTAAATACATTTCGAACTAGTACGCACTTACGGTGGATATCGTTTCTTTCTATATATAAGGTCCTATCTATAAGTGCATTTAGAATGTAATATGTAATATCTTATGGTAACCAACGTGTTCAATTTTATACCGACTTCTATGTTTTATCCTTTACTAGCTGTTGCCCGCGACTTCGTCCGCGATTACGTCGTTTTTCGTCATTCGTCGTTTAAAAAAATACGTGACACTTTATTTTTGAATGTTCTTAATTGTCTCTTATAAAATTTAACTTAATTAAAATTGAACACTGATAAGAAAATCTTAAAATCGGAGGAAATCGAAAATCTGAGGTAAACATGAATGAATGTGATTTAAATTCTACATTACTTAGTATTTCAAATAATAATCTAAATTAAATGTAGATTAACAGTTTGAGCGCACCGTTATAGAATAATTTGTACCTAAGTATTAAATTACGTTAGTTTACATAGTAACAAAACAAAAACACGATGACTTTCTTTCGCGCTCGGTACCACAAACTAAGCATGTTAATGGTACGTGGCCCGCGTCACTTGACCCCCCGCGAGTTCCCCTCCGTTGCTATGCGAAAATACATTCGTCGCCCTGCTGTAGAAAAAATTGTAATACTGTGGCCTGGGCGTTATAACACGCCCAGGAAGTTCCTGAGTGCCGATAGACGTCCGTCTATCGGCATTTATAACAATTTTATATTAATATCACCATTCACCATCTTGAGGAAAAGCTTCTAATGTCGATTTAAAACTGCATACATACGAATTACCCTGATGAAAAATGTAGATTAACAGTTTGAGCGCACCGTTATAGAATATATTGTACCTAAGTATTAAATTACGTTAGTTTACATAGTAACAAAACAAAAACACGATGACTTTCTTTCGCGCTCGGTACCACAAACTAAGCATGTTAATGGTACGTGGCCCGCGTCACTTGACCCCCCGCGAGTTCCCCTCCGTTGCTATGCGAAAATACATTCGTCGCCCTGCTGTAGAAAAAATTGTAATACTGTGGCCTGGGCGTTATAACACGCCCAGGAAGTTCCTGAGTGCCGATAGACGTCCGTCTATCGGCATTTATAACAATTTTATATTAATATCACCATTCACCATCTTGAGGAAAAGCTTCTAATGTCGATTTAAAACTGCATACATACGAATTAACCTGATGAAACATGTTCTAAAATTGTCCTTACTCCACTTTAAAGCATTACAAAAATAACATACTACGTTAATATCGCCTATACAGAAGATGATCTGTAATCAATTGTGAGGTTATAAGCAAACCCACTTTTATATTTGTCGGACCCCACCACCGAATTCGTAGATTGATCTTCTATGTTTACCTCTAATCTAAGTCATTAAGACTATGTCGAAATCTGTCTGCAGTAAGAGGGGCCTCTCGCTATTCGTCCGTTTCCAGAGACCGAATAGTTTCAATTCTTAATCTTTCATTAAACAAACTTATTAATCGTTTTTGTCTCAATTAATTGTAATATTCGCGTCCTTACTCTAGTCATTGCTTATGCTCATGTTCATCTTCAAGAGATCGAATAATATTATGGTGCACCTTATCATTTGTCAAACGGTCTTCATATTGAGTAAAAGTTTCAGATTCTCGAGATAAAATATGACGGCCGTGATCAGCTGTGAGACATTATACCCTCTCAGTGAAGATTTCGGTCTCACGGGATAGTACATGCCGTTCGCGGTCAGCTGTGAGCCGCAAATCTCGTTGTGAAGCGGTTTCAGGTTCTCGGCATAAAACATGTTGTTTTCGGCCTATAGTAAGCCTCTTACCTCTAACGATTCTTGAGAACTCTTATTTCTCATTTTCTTAGCTTTGCTCGATTTTCGAGATAAAGATTTTTTAGGTGGCACTGATGCATGAAAATAAAAATTGAGTTGAAACGGACTGAGAGTCTTATAGACAAATATAATCAGAAAGCTTCGAACTCCTAAGCTATCGGAAGTTACACGTGTTATTGTGAGTCAACCATAAAAGATATACATTTATGATGTCGGGAGATATTTTTTATATAATAAGGAGAACATTTCTTTCATACAATATGATTTCTGTGTAGCTTTAACTCTACTTTTACTGCTCTGCTCAGGAATATGTAAAATAATTGTACCAAGTTTCGTTTAAATCCGTCGAGTAGTTTTTGTTTCTATAGCGGTTACACGGACAGACAGACGGACAAAAATTTTACTGTTTGCTTCGTTGGCATCAGTGTCGATCCCTAATCACCCCGTGATAGTTATTTAGGAAATATATTTCATGTACAGATTTAATATAAGTATACATAATATATTTAGATTCCAATTTCCATGTAACGTTAAATTCGACTATATAATAACTAACAGACAACGCAGGTTACTCTCGTTTCCGTAAGTTGAGGCGGCTACATATTCGGTCCTCATAACATCACTTTTAGTGAACGAAACGACAGCGCGGTTTAATTCGATGCCAATACCATCAGAAAAAAGGAAATATTTTTAATTGTGAAAAAATATTATGATTTACACTATTAACACTATTTTAATATAAAATATATGTCTGTGAGTGTGTAAAAATAAATCCAGCTAGTTTCACATCACACTTATGTTTATAATTAGCTATACGACATGAAAATATACATATTAATTACCAAGCAATAATCATACAGGTAAATACTGAACAAAAGTATTAACAGTCAAAGTTTATTTTTACTAACATTTAACAACATGTAAATGATGAAGAAATAATAATTATCAACGAACTAACCTTTTCTATAATACTTAACACAGCACATTTTTTAAATTATCTTGCTCAACTCTGCTCAAAAATTTGAGGGTTTTGTTGGAACTTTAATGTGTCAAAACTATGATATATCTAAACTACGATACAACTTGCATGCGGAAATGCTCATTACAATCTGTGAATTTAAAGAATAACTAACAACATACTATTCAATTTTATTGAGCTGATGAATATCTTTTGCCTGGAAAATCACCGCCGCCTAATAAATATACTGTGTTTTCTTATAAAATCGTAACATAATTTCTTTTATCTACTAAATTTTAATAAATAAGTTCTCTTTGTTATTTTCATCTAAAAATGAGCTTGAGCTTATATTAGGCAAAAGTATACATTAAAATTTCAGGACCGCACCTTCAATGGGGCGCTTGGAAAATATGCCTACGGGTTATTAATAGAGAAATGATACACAACAAAGTTATGTTGGTTCCATTTTATTTATAAAATATAATGAAAATGGGCAAATATAAAACATATTATGTAAAATGATTAAAAATAAATAAATGAAGCAACTACGATTAAAATTAAAATTAAAAAATTAAAACATCTTTTTCAGTGTGAAAATGCTCTATGCAATCCTGGATGATGAGTATATCATGTACTCTCATCCCAGTACGGTCGATAGCCATAACGATAAATATTATAATCAGATAACAGCAAAGTCAGAATAAAAATCATAACTTGTACAGTTGTGAGTGCAAAATTTATGTTTCATTTGGCAATAACATTTTTTTCGGTATTAAAACGTAGTACTTTGATATGTGGTTGGCTGCCCCTTCTCTCCTTCCTGAAAAATATCCTCCAAAATTACCCGAGATACTTCCAATGATTGAACCATACGTTGGACATTAACTTCAGTCAAAAATTGACGAAGCGGATGATTACTAATTTCCACTTAATCCTCGCTGCCACTATCTTCATCATCAAATCATCAATTTTCAAGTGGTGTTGTAAAATTGTCAGCAGAAATCGTCTTCCAAAGGCGATATAATTTTATGAACATTGAATCAGTAAATAAAAAATCAAAAGTTAACTGTAAATCTATAAAAAAAGCTACTTACAAATAAAATTTTATCAACAAACTACTGTTCGTTGGAAACAGTAGTTTAACACCAAACAACAGACAGGAACAGCACCTCAAAATCTTGTAAAAGTCAAAAAGAATTCATCATTTTATTATTTCATTCTAAAAGTGTAATATAAAACCTTTATAAAACCAATAAAAATGTTGTGTGGTTTTATGAAACCACGGTAAAAGTGAAACTTGTATTTGTACGATAATTATCGTACGGTTCGACCGTCACGCGACATGCGCTACACAGACCAAAAAGTTTGAGACGATGTAATAAAAGTTTCACTTTAAAAAACATGAATTGCTATCATTATAAATAATAAATACCTATAAAAGTAACAACTTACCTTTTGTGGGAACGCATGGTGAAAATTCACAAAACACAAAGATTGAATTTGATATTTTTGGTTTTATGACATTCAAAAATCAAATGCTTTATAAATATAAATTTATAAATAATAAATTTATAAAGAATCGTGATCGAATTTTTTCTATTCTTTATAAATTTATAAAACACGAAGATTTTAAAAATGTAACCAATGAACACAATCAATATTAGATTAATTGTAATATTGCTCTGAGATTCTAATGGTGTCTAGTTTGACTTAAAATAATAAACATCTACCCTCACTTTTAAAAATGTAGTATATTCAAACGAAATATAAGCGCACCTTATAGGGAAGGGAAGATATGGGTTAAAGAGTTAAATAAATAACATGATTATATTTAAATTATTAATTTTCAACAGTATTTTCAGTAGTGTTAACATGTAAATTGATTTGATTTTTACGAAATCTCATAGATGGCGCTGTTTCAGATTTGTCTTTATACTACTAAATTCATTAAACTGTTTCTCTGCCCAAATTACGTAAATGACATAGTTTTTATTTTGTAAAGCTAGATAATAGCATGGCTTACTCGAAACCAACATTTAAACATGAGTCTTTAGATTGTACGCTGTCGTAGTACACGGAATATGTAAGAAAAATAAAGGCTCACAGCTCCTCCCCCGAAGGTGATATCATGACAATATGTTTAAACTATCCTTACCCGACCTCTTAGGAATATTCATGCAAAATTTGAAGTAAATCTATGCAGTACTTTTCGAGATTAGCTCGGTCAAACATACAGACAAACAGACAAACAGACAAACAGACAAACAGACAAAAATTCTAAAAACTATATTTTTGGCTTCTATATCGATTATAGATCATGGATTATGTATTCTTTTAAAAAAATATTCAATGTACAGTTTTGACTTTCCTACGATTTTATTATATTATTATATTATATTATATTATATGTATAGATGCATTGCTCTAATGCACGCTCTAGAGAAGTGATACGTGTGTAACAATTTGTGTTTCACATAATCATGTAAAAGCAATAGGCACATTTCTTTATAGGTTAACTGAAGCGATATCATAATACAGTGAATCCTAAAGTGGTCCTATTGATAGAATATACCTACTGTACGAAAGAATCAGGTCTCGTTCTCAACAGTGAATTCACATCTTCTTTCATGTTTTGGCTATATGGCAGGCAAGCAGGAAAAAACAAACTCAAACATTTTTTTTAATTAGACTTCTAGAAGCACTTTTGAATCGACATAATGTTTTACCATGTACCTACCACCCTAATCAGGCTACATCATCTACAAATACATTGGGAATGGTTTACAGAAAGTAAAGTTTGAGTACGTGGTTTAATCTATTGTTAGCGTTTAGCTACTATTATTTATTCTGTGCTATTGTCTCAATCTAAGTCTCCATCGTCAATCTAATTTCAGAATTCAACAATGAACGTTTCGAATGCAATTTGAATTGAGTGAGCGATATCCGTGTAACATAGATTACATGGTGTTGATAAATCTACAACTTTCTCGCCGAACTGTGTACAAGTGTAGAGTGCATTTGTATAAGGAATAAATTTTTCGTCTTTATATTAAAAGTTCAAATTCCACATTCAAATAAAATATAATTAAAATGTTTCGAATAATTTTATCAAAGATGACACAATGACGCAAAATATAAGTCCAGGTAGTAAGATACGCATTAATTGTCTCATCTTGTTAAAAAAAAGACGTGTGGCACTCGGGGACTGCCGCGGTAAAGCTATTGCACGCTATGCCTTCAAGCCCCACCTCCGTGCCCGTCGGAGTGGGGAGCGTGAGGTTTTTTCGTTACGGAATTTCTGGATTCGGTCCCCGCGCTCAAGGCCCGCGATAGAAGCTATGCAATAGCTTAAAATGTTTCGAATATTTTTTTTCAAAGATGACACAGTTGACAGTATAGCCTTTACATAAGCTACCTGATCACTTATCTTAGAAGGACTTGCATTACCCTACATACATCACAGTCACACCTCGGTAACAGGTAGTCTTTCATCACATAAAATTCAATCTGATCATAAAGACGTTATAGGTACGTTAGCAATACTTATGACCTGAATAAATATTATACCTGAATAAATATAAAATATCTAACTGTATTAATATACCAATAAAGCGAAATCTGTTTCTTTGAGCTATTGTTTTCTGCAAGAACACTGTACATAGAATGCACATTGCACGTATGAATATCCTCTGCACGTGTGATATCGGAATGTTGTAGTTCTAGAATGTTCGATATTCAAATATTAATAGTAGTCCAATATAATACAATAACATGACCAGTATAAATATCCTTTTTTTGTTTCTATAAAAATATAAGGAATGAATCTTTTTCTTAGTTTTTTCACACTACAAACTTCTTTTACGATTTCTAGTTGATATTCTTGAACATTAGAATTCAATTAATTGAATTCAGTTCAGACAATTCTGCAGAATATACCAGGAATAAAAATTGAGCACAGGGCACTTTTTAATTAATGACGAAGATTGCATATTAAATCACAAGCATAGATTATATCGCTTCAAGAACGTGATTTTGAAAACATTTTCATTTTATTTAAATAAGAATCTAATATTTATTAGAATATTATTATGATCTCACCTAGCTTGTTACTCAGGCCATTATTTTCACTAACAAGCTATGTTAACTGAAGCTGATAATAACATTTTTGCAGCGTCTCTTTAAAAATGTAAAGATTAAGATACTGCACTTAGTATTCGAAGTTATTTTACAATTTATTTTTATGTTGAACTATCAACTTCTCGCGTTCAAAATCATTATAAATTATTTCGAAAGTGATTTAAAAATGGTACAATAAATTCAGAACCTAAGATCAAACAGTTGACATACGATATATGAAATATAATAATTTACCAACAATAAATCTATACTAAGAACCATCCTCGTTTTCTCTACATAAGTACCATCCTCGTACTTCAAGGAATATAATAAAAAAGAATTATCGAAATCGGTTCAGCCGTTCTCGAGTTATGCGCTTACAAACACATTTTGCGATTCATTTTTATATATAAAGACTAGCGGTCCACCCCGGCTTCGCCCGTGGTAAATATTTACGTTTCCTCTACATAAAAACCATCCTCGTACTTCAAGGAATATAATAAAAAAATAATTATCGAAATCGGTTCAGCCGTTCTCGAGTTATGCGCTTACCAACACATTTTGCGATTCATTTTTATATATAAGAAGATTATATAGCTCAAGAGTTTGTTTGTTTGTTTGAACGCGCAATATCAGCAACTACTGGTCCGATTCGAAAAATACTTTCGGTGTTAGATAGCCCATTTATCGAGGAAGGCTATAGGCTATATATCATCAAGCTAAGACCAACAGGATCGGAGCAATGCAGGTGAAACCCCAGGACACAGCTAGTAAACAATAAAGATCTATTATAAAACGTCGTACCTACGTACTATGAACTACCTTCATGTCTCTCCTTACATTATCCTAAACCAACGAACGTCCAGACAATAGACATTAATGTGAAACAATACGTTTATTTATAGATGTTTGGATTTTGACGTTAGTATAATAAAAGGACCGCCTCCTTGGTACAGTGGTTGGCGCTTGAGCGTAGAACCGAGGGGTCCTGTGTTCGATTCCCGGTGGAGACGAAGAAAAAAAAATGTCTCGGTCTGGCAGGACACAGAAGGCTGATCACCTACTTGTCCCTAAAGAAAATCGATCAGTGAAACAGATGTATGAATAATGCATCTGCCCCTTACCCCACTACGGGGACACGGGACTTCACTTTTATAATAAAAGGAAATTACAATAACAGTAGGTAAGTATGAAAAGAAAGCATATCGTATTTAAAAGGGATAACGTAACTAATATTTTACAATTTTGTATTTAGTTTAAAAAAAGGTCTCTACCGTTATACGTTTTTCCATCACGTCAAAACACAAATTTTAAGCAGCACGTCTCATAGGCATAATATTTATACAAATTAAAATATAGATTCCTAGCCATCTATGTTTATTTATAAGTATACATCTTTATATTCAAGTAAGAAATTGGTGATTTGCATACGATATGTATCTTTAACACACTGCGATCGTCTCGCATAAACCCACTTATAAATGTTGTTCCAATATTTAAATAAAAAATTAGTCTCATCTCGTAGCAAATTTAATAAAGACCTAATTAACTACACTCGAGCCATCAAAGGTTGAACGAATTGACTCTGGCCTCGGATTTATATACCAGTCATTAAGGTTTCTAAGAAATTTTATATAGCTTCTTAATTAATCATTTCCGGTGACATAAATAAATTACTTCAATATTTAAAATTCTATCATTTTATTACAAATCGTAGTTATTGATCAATTGATTAATATAATTATTTACAAAGGTAAGGCAAACTAGTTATATTATGTGAATATTTGCAGTTTCATAATATTATTGTGGAAAATATGTGAATAATCTAATTACAACCTCTGCATTCGGAATTTTTCATATTATACATTTGCTAGCCGCACGGTACGGGCTATTTGAGCTAAGTAGTGGAATAAGAACCTCTGGGATTACCTTATCCGCGAATGGGCGGAATAAATTCAGAGTTCTTTGAAATAATATCTCGGAAAGCAATAAACCAGTAAGTTAGAACATGCTCCGGAGAAATAGCGGTATAGAAAAGTTTTCAGCTGCTACCATAAACTGAGGAAAGGTTGAACATATACTGCGATCTGAACCGCACTTATAACAATTTCCATATCGTAAATAAAACAGAATTATACGCATGTTTTAATACATTTTGCTCAATATTGAAGTGAGCGAAGGAAAATGTAGTTTCTTAACGAAATGAGATAGAAATGTATGAGCAATAAAATCAATGAACAAATAATAAAGTGAAACGTGGAGCAATTTGTAAACGAGGAAACAAGTAACCGCTCCGCCGCAGTTGACAAATTGCGAACGGTCCAACTGATATTCGGCTCTACGCCGTAGATTGGTGATAAGCGACCAATTTGAGGAGGCGCCACGACGGGGTACGGAAGTCGTTATTACAGTAGGCGGTGCGACTGAGCAAATTGCACCCGGGCACGCCATCTGAACGTGACAGCGCTGTCGAACACATTGCTTATTTGAAACGTCTCAGTTTGACATTCCGACTGTATGCGAATTATGAATATCGAACTAACACTTGAAACAGTCGTTTATAAATAATGAAAGTTTCCCGGGCGAACTTGATAAATGTTGGAACAATGAATACTCATTTGTTTCCCTCTTGTTATTTGATGAAATTTAAAACTGTATTACGTAGAATTCGCTCAATGTTGTGTTAATAGACCGGGAGATACTGACACAAAATTTCGAGTCATTTGTAACACGGATGGCGGTTCTACAGGGGTCTTAGTACGCAATGACAAAAAGAAAAATGATGGTGTGAACGCTGGTACCGGTGGCTTAGTCGCGTGGGCGTTTGTCGAACTCGTCGGAAAAATAGCGAAAGTCAAACGATTTGTAACACAAAAATTTTAGAATTTACCGATAGCCCATAAAAAAGTAGTAGGCGGTAGTGTCATGCCATACTTTTCCGGTGTGACTTACAGCCCGCCATACCGACGCGAATGTGTTGATTTAAATAAAACAATCATTCAACCATTTGTACCAGGCTAACTTTTGCACAGGTAACTATCGTCGTGCAGCCATTTACGAAAATCGCCATGCCATACTTTTCGGACGATTCCAAATGGTCGCCATACCGCCGAAAATCTGCAAAAAAATTTTATTTCGCCAATCTTTTTGTACCAGTATTGCATTTGGATTTTTGGAGAGTATTTGATAAAATGTGACCATTATTATATTTGCCATACTTCTAGTAGGGGGAAAAAGTGCTGTCATACTTGAAAACTTAATTTATTATTAATTTATATAAGTGAAGATTTCCAACACATAGATCTTTGAAATTTTGTATTTATATTTGTTGATCCTCAAACTTACAGGAAAAATAAGTGCCATACTGTTACAAATCGTTTGACTTTCGCTATTTTCCGACGAGTTCGACTAACGCCCACGCGACTAAGCCGCCGGTACCAGCGTTCACGCCATCGTTTTTCTTTTTGTCATTGCGTACTAAGACCCCTGTAGAACCGCCATCCTGTTACAAATGACTCGAAATTTTGTGTCAGTATCTCCCGGTCTATAACGTTTTCGATGTATTATTTTATTTCGCTTTGTGATATTAGTTCATCTATTGGTTTGATAAAATTCAATTTAATCACTAAACAGTTATATTTGTAATTTCCGCAAACAATAATATATTAATTTAATTAACATATCTGGATTCTGGAATGGATCCAACGTAATTATCGTTTTGTAATTAGTTGATTTCTGCTTAATTTCTATTTGCGGAAAATTGTAAGATTCCGCCTTTGTAACATAAATATTAGTATTTACTGGAAGGGCTACACAAGGTACATTAAAGATTAATAAAAATCTTGATTATATGTTTATCTTGTTATGTAGTGGCACTTATTTTTACGTAATATATGGGGACTGATTTTTGCGATACTATCACCAGAAATTATCGTAACAAGTTCATATTATGAAAAAATAGAGTCGCGTCGCGCAGTGGAAGGTGACCTTTATATTACAATCTTCTATTTAGCTTTACTTGTCCCGCTGTCTGTCTGTGAAAAATCAAATCATTCAAGTTGAAATTTGTTGTTTGTTTGAATAAAATTTTCATACATACACATATTTTATGTACAATCAGACAGAATATTCAATATTATGATAAAATATACATTCATCTTTAATTGTAAGTTTTTTTTTTTTTCATTAAACAGCTTTCATCTCTTGAAGGGTATAATAATTGAGAGTTGGAAAAAAAATATTTTTCATTTTATCTTCTAGTTTATATTTTTATTGGATACGACTCACGTGCGTTTCCCTACACGTGTTGTGAAAAACAAACATAATTATACTGAAATAACGGTATACTCATCATGGCTCTTTCGTAGAAGAAACACTTTAAACGCAAGAGAATAATAAATGTAATAAAATTTATAGGTATAACGTTAAGATTTTAGACAGAATAAATATTTAATTAATATTTTCACACGACTTAAACCTTTATGAATAATTGAAAATTAAATTCATATTTTCAATATTCATCTCAGTTAGAAGAGTTTTCATTGTGAGAGCCAGTACATACAATATACTCTTTTTGAATCCGCCATTTTTGGACATTTAAAATGTATGGCCACAGTCGATATATGCCGGAACCGCTATTCTCATAAAAACATAAACAAATCTATCTAAATTGATCCATACAAGTCGATTACCTTACCACACTGTGCTTAAGAATATAATTGCGAATGTTAAATATTCATTTATATTGTGTGTTAGATGAGATTTTCAAAGATCTAGTTAAAAAAATTGTACCTACATATACCAATATTATATTCTTCCCGAATCCTTAGAATTTTAAGTTCATGTAGTTACGAGTATTTCATGATTCAGAATTTTATTATTCATAGTACGGCTCCTGCGTTGAAAATCTATAATTTGTTTTTATAACACTCTAGCATTCCGCGCGCGATTTCACGCGCGTGCATTTTGCTATCGCGATATTCTATCCCCATATAAATTAATATCTCCTTTTATCTTCGTGTTATAAAGAAAGCGTTATCATTTAATTTCTACTGAAATATGTAAACTCTATTTCAACTTAACTAATTTCTAAAAAAATCAATAGGTATAATCAAATTATACAAAAAGCAGGTTTTAAATTTCAGAATACTTATTAACTTAGTCAGATAAAGCATGAAAATAAACAATATATTGTAATAACCTAATACGTTACAGTATCTATTAAAATTCCTTGAATTCCGATGTCATAATTGGTTTTTCTGTTCTAACGCTTTAAAACAGGAAATATCTAAAATTCTATTACATCGTATCGGAGCGCTCGAGTTAATC
Organism: Colias philodice; assembly: GCF_061535455.1. Classification (NCBI taxonomy): domain Eukaryota; kingdom Metazoa; phylum Arthropoda; class Insecta; order Lepidoptera; family Pieridae; genus Colias; species Colias philodice. The sequence continues at coordinate 1,727,632 of NC_143095.1, read as the reverse complement.
GATCCGATGTTTTAATTAATTTTTTTTTAAACGTTGTCAAAAATAAAAACGACCAACTCTGTCCGAGTACAAAAGACTAGATAACGAATTGAAGCTGCATAACAAGTTTTAAATCGGCTTTTCCATAGTAAGCTGTAATCTGTATTTCCTACCTTATGTAACGTTTTCATGGATTATTTATTGTAAAGGTAATGTTTAAAAGATAAATTGCTCTTTGATGAGCTGCTATTGAATTATTTTTTACTACATTTATAATTCAGAATAAAATTGCATTGATAAAATTGCAAAAAAGCATGCAGTGCTCATTTTTTATTAGTTGTCCATCATGTCCCATATTTTTTGTGTATTTTTCATGTTAAACAATCGATGTACAGCTGCTAATGAGCCTTAATAAAATAAAATTTATATATTTTTATTTTTTACCTACTAGGTACTATAAATTTAACCTATAAATTATTATTTTTTTTAATTATAGCCAATAAAAAACAAACTTGAATAAAATAAACAACGAATAATATGCCTTTAAACTCCTACTTTTACTTTTTACTTATCACGCTTAAAAAATTCTACGAAATATTTAATTTGACGCAAAATCTTAAAACAAAAAGCTAGCGCAGTCATCAAAACAATATATAACACAAAGCCATTACGATGCTAGCATAATAGGGCTATAAAATGTAAGAATGTTTTAAGTAGCATTCATATATTTTAATTAAGGCAACGTGCTCAAATCGACATTGATAAGGTAATACGAGCGGTAGACGGTTACTCAGTCTGGCTCGTTTTATTTCACATAATAACATATTAGGAAAAGCCCCGAGGCACGCGGTCCGTACGTCGCATATTTTCGTTCCCGTGTAAATAAAACTCCACTGCAAAATGACGGCACGAAACTACCGCAACTTTTTACATTTAAATTATTTTATAACCGCATTTGTACTACATTGTTACATTATTCGGTTGAAGCATTACATGTTTCGTTTATGGTTTACGCTTAAATTCCAGATATATGGAAGTATGTATGACGAATTTTGTTTATGATTATTTTCCTTGCCAAAGTGGCTGATAAATGATAGGTCTATTAATATCATGATCTAAGTATCATTAGAGAAGCAAAGAATATTTTTACCTGTATAGTGTATACATAGTGTATACTCTCGAAACAAATGAACCAAGTTTTTATTTCAAGAAGGTTGCATCGAACAGTTTCTAACGATCTGTCGAGTGTTGTGTTATGCGCGTTCATAAAAGAACCTATTGTATTAGCGGAGTACCGCAATACTGTCTGTAACAATCAAATGAAACTCATTATGGTAAAGCAATAAAGCTATCGAGGGGAGCTGCTTGCAGTGCGACCACGCACTTAAAGTATTTATAGCTAGACATCGCAGCAGACAGCGGGGCACGGGAGCCCTTTACCCTTATATCATCTACGGGCGGGCGGCCGCGATAATGAGGGCGAGTTGCGTAATTTACGACTGACCCCCTCAAACCCCTCAGGGGCAAGAACCCACCGCGATGCAAGTGTTTGAAGTTCTTCCGCATGCTTAGTCGGACACACCTAGGTTTGTGGCACTACCCTTCGATTTTCAAAGGGCATACGCTACGCTGGAAACATAATTTCCTGACAAATGACTTCAACATTTTAAAGTTTGTTTGTTTTTATTTTAATTTGTAAAACCTTTCGCATTCTGCGGATCTTTTATGTGCAGTTAAAGTAAATTTAGTCCCTAAATGTAGTAGGGGTATAACGGTAAAGTTTTATATCTATCTCACGAACTAGTAGCGCTTCAAATTGGCCCGTATGCTACGGACGTGCTACGGCTACGCGGCGCTACGCTAATGCTACAAAGCGATGCCTCACTCCTGTCAACTGTTTAACTATTAAAGTTTATCTTTGCACAGCATTTTCAATGCTAATTACAATATGGTATCTGATTATTTTATTAAGGATAAAATATTTAATAGATTTTACGTTAAGTTTCATATTCTCAACTCGAACCTTAACTAGAATAATTATAAATTGAACACCTATTGTTCATTAAAGAAACGGTTATCAATTTATAATTAAATTCAAAAGAAAAAAGGTAGAGCTGTCTTAAACATACCCTGTATAATTAATTGTAACATTGAGAAAGCTTTAAGAGTTTATTTTCTTATTATTATAACTTGATAAAAATATTACATAATATTTGAGTTGAAAGGATGCTTGACAATTTCGTAGAAGCTTTTCTGTATTTCTCTTATAATTAAAAAACTGTACTCTTAAATATTCTTTTTATTTCTTAAAAACACTATGCCTAAACATCTCTTGCCAAAATTTTACTTTCAAATGCCAAACAAAAATACTAACTGTCTAAAATTTTTCATTAAAAAATTACTCTTACTTTTTTACAAAAACCTAGAAATTATAAATTAGGATATATTTCTAATTAAATTGTTATGACTGGAAATATTCCTTAGTGTTTGTAAGTTGTTTTCTAGATCTAACCTCCTTACTCCGCCCACTTAGTTTATCGTCAATAGCCCTTGATTGTCATTTGTTACCAATTGAATGCCTTAGCTTGGTATTCGAGGTGTACATTTCTGTTAGGATCATTATTACTTTATATCTACACTAATAGTAATTCATACTAATATTATAAATTATAAAATATTATAAATAACTCTGTCTGTCTGTCTGTTACTCAATCACGCCTTAACTACTGAACCAATTTGCATGAAATTTGGTATAGAGATATTTTGATACCCGAGAAAGGACATAGGCTACTTTCTACCCCGGGAGATAGGATAGGTTTTATTCCGAAAATCCCACGGGAACGGGAACTATGCGGTTTTTTCTTTGACTGCGCGGGCGATGCCGCGGGTGGAAAGCTAGTATAATATAAAGCTACAGGTAAATTAGCTTGGAGAAATTTTTGCATATGTAGTGGTGTGTATATTACTCAGATCTTAGAGCGCGTTTCCACTATATCGTTCTGGCCTATACAAAAATGTTTCGATATCCTAACATTACTATTTAACTTTATACTTATTCCTAGCAACACTTTTGTTTTCAATAAAAACAAGTTTTTATTTGAAAGAAAATGGTTTTGACTTTATAAAAAAAAATATATCATTCAATTTTACGTCCTTGAGCAAACGACAAGGCGACTACCGTGAAACAATAAAATATCGTGTCCATAATAATTTGTTTCATAATTAATATTTGACCATAATAATTACGAAACAAAACAAATAAATAAATCGTCACTTGATAGTGGAAAGTGGAAACACGCACAAAACCAGAATAAACCAGTTTACGCTGTCCGCAGGTGCCACGTGCAGTCGTTTGGTAGCGTTAGAACATAAAGCACATTTCATTCAAAAATTATAATTATTATGTACGTAGTTTAATTGATAAATTTTGTATTTGTTGATTGTTGTTATTATTTGTTATTATTGTTATAATATTTGTTGAAGTGAATTACATGTCCCGCAGCCGGAGGCCCCAAATGAAAACTCAGATGTACTTAAAAACTACATTTAATAGCTAAAATGAGACTTTTACACCCATGTCTGCACGATGCAGACCGGAGTTAAAGAATGAATTTATACAGTTTAATAATTATAAAGACGTAAGCTTGGATGCTATAAGGGAAATCGCATCCACATTCTATTCCCGTGCGAACGGCGTATTCAGCAGTTTTGTATGAAGGCAGGGCCATAACTAGTGTTTAATTTGTGTGTAAGTGTTGTAACTTTATATTGTTAATTCAATATGGCTCCAGTGTTAAAACATGGTCGAGGCAAGCCTTTGACTTCTCAAACTAAAGAATTAAACTTTAAATGTCGTTTCTTTTTCAGGTTAGTAAATTTTTCATTTTAGTAACATTGTTAATGTAAAAGTTATATGTATGTTAAATGTGCAAATATTAAAATAAAGTCTCATCTTTTTCAGAGGAGAAACACATATAGTTTAATTTAAAATCCCTTATATATACAGGGTTACTTGTAAAACACCGGCAACCTCGCAGGACAAGATAGCTAACATCATAAGTAACAACATTTCGACTTTTGATAATTTGTTAGATTTTATTTTCATACAAAAATAAATATTCATTTAATTTTCCGTCTGAATATTATAAACTCTACGCCTCCCAAAAATTACGTAAACAAAAAGCGAACGAGAGGGGGAAGGGGGCGTCGCGTCGCGTCGTCCATCCGATAATTAATAGAACATAGACTTACAAATGTAAGGAGAGTACAATAAAAGTTTAAAAAATCATTTAAAAATAATTTATTGCGTTATGCCAAAAGTCGTAGAACAAATGTTGTTATTTATGATGTTAGCTATCTTGTCCTGCGAGGTTGCTGGTGTTTTACAAGTAACCCTGTATAAAATAAAAACTAAAAATAAAATGTTGTTTTATTTTATTTGCTGACCATACACTACTACAAACGCAAAAATTTCTCCAAGCTAATTTACCTGTAAAGAGTTTGTTTGAACGCGCTCATCTTTAAACTAGTTTTGCGATTTTTTTAATAATTAATTAATTGATCCTTAATAAGCTATATTTTCACCACAGGCAAAGCTAGGGTGGAACGTGAGTTAAACTAGCAAATTGGTCGAAAAAAAAGTCGAGACTGCAATTTAAACTCTAGCATGTCGTTTATACAACTTAGACAATCCTAGCAATGCCCTTGCATGCAAAGTTGAGCCAGAAGTTGGATGTAACAGTGAAATAAAAGAACACATTATACTTATCAAGCATCATTGGTGTAATGCTTGAGCGTTACACTATTTTCTGTCACAGTATTAACTGATCATTATAATTAAATAATTTATATTTTACTCATCCATCGGAGAAAACCTTTCCTATAAATACTATTTATAAATCACCTAAAACTATAACTTCTGCTGCTCATTAGAGAATGCATATTTATGTCGCATAAAGTTAGTCTAACTCTCTTCCCACATTAATTAGATCCTAACATTGCTACCAGTCATAAATTGCTTTTTATTCAATTACCTAAACACACGTGGAAATTGAAATTTCAATCCAATAAAGAAAAGCACGAAAGCTCGTGACAAATTGTTAAAATATTCACCTCAAATTAGGTAAACGTTAAAAACCGTAATTACGACAGTTCAACACTATTTACCTCTAATAGAGTGCCGTTAAAACTGATGAGAAAAAATCGGCGCTCCATTATATAACATTAAATGACGACTTCCTTTGCCGCCCTGGCGGTTCAGATCTTATCATTATGAGTTATACGTTGCCCAACGCGTTAGCATATCATTTCTAACTTATGTAAATCGAGATTTGACTGATATCCGACACACGATTTAATGTTATTCATTAATGAAATTAACGCGTTAACTGTAACTGTATATTATGTGGAATAATAAACAGCGTTATGAGATACGTATTTATTAAAACAGTATGGGAATTAATTTGTAATTTTATATTGGTAGGTTCACTACTAAAATATTTACAACAGTTTACCAATGTATGAATTCTCTACTAATTAAACCATGACGTAACTATATTGTCCATAAATGTAAAAAACAACTTATCTTTATATTTGAATTCAATTTGAATTGCAATAATTAGTATTTTTAATTGTATCATTTTAATCTCTAGCCAACTAGACTAAATTATTCTTTCTGGAAGTTTCTCCACATAGAACATTATTATACTACCAAATTCAATCTATATAAAACTTGATCTCTTAAAACCAGGCTTCTATCTCAAGAAAATAAAACACAAACATCATCCACACTAAAGAGATGACTAGTGAAACCCGGTACTTTTATTTACTCTGTGGTAAACTAGCTTTTCATTGCCCGCCCGCTATGGAAAGGCGGTAACCCTAATCATTTGTCAAATCAACAGAAATATATGCGTGGGAACTCACAGATTGATGGAGCGTCCTAGATTGAATTACATCTCCGAATAACCTGACAAGGGTGTAATATTCCATGCGGGTACTGCTTCTAGAATAATACGGTTCTGCAGAATAAGATGGTGGAATTTTCTTGGTAAATGCCTGTCCGTTCGTGTGCAGTTTTCTATTAATGTCCTTATTCAGATGACTTTTGTATGCATATTATTACTAGCTTTCCACTCGCAGCTTCGCCCGCGCAGTCAAAGAAAAACCCGCATAGTTCCCGTTCCCGTGGGATTTCCGGGATAAAACCTATCCTATTTCCCGGGGTAAAAAGTAGCCTATGACCTTTCTCGGGTATCAAAATATCTCTAGGTATACCAAATTTCATGCAAATTAGTTTAGTAGTTAAGGCGTTGTTGAGTAACAGACAGACAGACAGAGTTACTTTCGCATTTATAATATTAGTATGGATGCATAGCATTCTCCCGTGTATTTTACAAATAAATAGGTTTAAATCAAAAAATATAATCCTTGGAAACTTAGATTTTGCTTAAAAATTTCCAAGGTGCTGTCATAGACATATCAAATACATCGTAAATCGGTCGCAGGCTTCAGTGAGTTAAATATCAATCAATAAAAATGTTTATAAACGGAAAAAATCTTTATCCATGCGTCAGGAGGATTTCTAATAACATGAATATAATTATGTTTATTTCATATTTTTATCGGTAAATGTAGGGTGAAATTAATAGCTCATTTAGCGAGATTCGACTTTACTGTTCAAATTCAAATTCATTTATTTGTCACAAAAACAAATATAGTGTATTTAACTTAAAACTGCAGTGGCCATATTTAAAAAAAAATGGAGGAGTTTTGGCGCCATATTTGACATTTACAATATATATAACCCATACAAAAGAAATTTGAAAATTATCGTTCACGATGACAACAATGAAAACTCATCCTGTGGGTGCACCAATAGGGTTGTATCTACGTTACAGTTTTGTTCAAATACTATACGTCAATCGTAACATGTTATATTTTACTGAGTAGGTACGCTATTTTACCGTGTACCACTTGATAGCATCCGCGGTAAGAAGCTAGTTTGCTATATAATTGAATTTCATACTTCAAAGCGTCTAACCAGTGTGGGAGCATGCTCTTTGTAACTGCAACCGAACTAATATCGCACTTTACACAGATAACCCGGCAAATGTGGTGTAAGTTGGACTCGCCGCAATATTCCGGCAATATTAATATCACTTGCCAAAAATAAACCTGCATTTTGCACGTAGCATGTGATATTTGGACGAAGCAAATAACGCAGAGACGCTACAGGTAGCAAAAAATGTTCCAATTTTCTTCGTATTATGTAATTTAATATTATGTATCATCATGAAATTACGAAATTAGGAAATAGGCTTATGAAATTAGGACAAATACGGTTGTTATGTACAAGTTCAATGACGATCAAGATGCCAACAACACACAGTGTCGAGATTTAAAATCTACCTTAACACCCCTATTTTAATACTCCTGTTAATCGGTTCCATTGCATGAGGTGCGGAACCAAAAGTGATTAATACATCGAACTATGCTATCCGTAACAGAGTGCGTCCATCAGGTAGTTAACGTGGCATGAGCGACCGTAATCAGATCATTTAGCAATGCCAAAGCCGTCTCAAATCATTTAAGCCACGATTAATACCGCTAATGTATGTTAACAGTACTGCTTGGTATCAAACACTCTAAATTAATACGTTAAATTCGCGGAGGATTATGCCGCGTTTGTTTAAATCGATAAGGGAAATTAATAGTCTAAGCACATGCTTACTGAGCTCCTAAACTAGATGTTGCATATTCAATGAGTGATTTGCGTAGGTAAGCAATCGCTTATACACATAACACAATTTACGTGCCACCGCTCAATATCTCGTATCTAAATATGATAAGAAATAGCAAGGCCTGTAGAGTGTAGATACAACATAGCAAAAGTCTTCGAGTATAGGTACTTCAGGTTAGATTCTAAAATCTCACTTATTTATTTTAGTTACAATTTTAGCAGATTAAAATACATTTCAAATATACAGGGTGTAATCGTTAAGTGTGCACAGGCGATTTTTCCGTAAGTATTACAGATAACAAAAAACTTTAAACTGATATCGAAAGTACTTAACCTAATGAGTAAAATGGCCGTAATAAATTTTTAAAAATAAATCGAGAAATATCAAAAAAATTATCTTTAAACCCTCCCATACATTAAGTATGAAATATGAATATCCCGTTTACATTTAATATGAAAGATTTTTAGCTTTCTTTTTCTTTTTTGGTTTTCTGCTTTAATTACTTCGCAAATTTGAAGTGGCATTTTCCACGATTTTTCCGGACATTTTCACGCATTTTCCGGATATTTTCCGGGGATTTTCCGAGCATTTTCCACGCTTTTTCCGGACATTTCCACGCATTTTCCGGATATTTTCCAGACATTTTCCGGTTATTTTCCGGGATTTTCCAGACATTCTCCGGGAATTTCCCAGGCATTTTCCGGGGATTTTCCGGGAATTTTCCAGGCATTTTCCGGACATTTCCCTGACATAGCCTGTAAATGTCTGGAAAATCCCCGGGATATGCTCGGAAAATCCCCGGAAAATGTCTGGAAAATGCCGGGGAAATGTCCAAAAAAATGTCTGGAAAACGCTCGGAAAATGCGTGGAAATTTCCGGAAAAACCGTGGAAAATCCCTGGAAAATGCCAGGAAAATATCCGGAAAATGCGTGAAAATGTCCGGAAAATATCCGGTAAATGCGTGAAAATGTCCGGAAAATATCCGGAAAATGCCTGGAAAATCTCCGGAAAATGTCTGGGAAACATCCGGAAAATGCCTGGGAAATGCTCGGAAAATACCCGGAAAATGCCTGGGAAATTCCCGGAGAATGTCTGGAAAATCCCGGAAAATGTCTGGAAAATATCCGGAAAATGCGTGGAAATGTCCGGAAAAAGCGTGGAAAATGCCTGGAAAATGCCCGGAAAATGCTCGGAAAATCCCCGGAAAATATCCGGAAAATGCGTGAAAATGTCCGGAAAATCGTGGAAAATGCCACTTCAAATTTGCGAAGTAATTAAAGCAGAAAACCAAAAAAGAAAAAGAAAGCTAAAAATCTTTCATATTAAATGTATACGGGATATTCATATTTCATACTTAATGTATGGGAGGGTTTAAAGATAATTTTTTTGATATTTCTCGATTTATTTTTAAAAATTTATTACGGCCATTTTACTCATTAGGTTAAGTACTTTCGATATCAGTTTAAAGTTTTTTGTTATCTGTAATACTTACGGAAAAATCGCCTGTGCACACTTAACGATTACACCCTGTATACATATCAACTTAGAAACGAAGCTTTTTTAATAAATGATGGGGACAAACTGATGGATTTTGATCAGGCAATTTTATAAATTATTAAAATTATTAAAAATAAAATTCAATAAATACCTTTTCTGCGAGATTTATTTATAAACTAAATATAATTTGCAACATGTGCTACACTTACTTGCTACTTAACTGGAGCCTGCATATTGAAGAGCTTTAGCCTTGAAGCTTTTAAGCATTTCATATTTTATGTTAAATATACTTTATAATCCAAACTATAACGTGCTATAACCGAACGAAATATAAATAGCTTCAATTATTTTCCATAGAATAGCTATTCCTGAAAATATATAGTGTTACCACAGATAATATAATTATTTTATTTCAGGACAATTTTTCACACACGGCACGATCTGATCCCATACTAAGCTTTCGCTTGTGTTATGGAAACCAGATGGCTGATAAACATACATATATAATTTTAAATAAATACTTATATAGATAATTAACACCCAGACACAGAGCAAACATCTATGTTCATCACACAAATATTTGCTCCGGCCCCCGGGTGGGAATCAAACCCTCTGGCTTGGAAGGCAGGGCCACTACCAACCAAGCAAACCGGTCAGTCAATTGTAATGTTTCTCTATAACTTCAACCGAACAAAATAAAAGCTTTTTATTTCCCATACAATTGCCAATCTTGAAAAGATATAGACTTATTAATACATAGATTTTATCTAATACGGATGCGAAGATACTCGAACTAACAACACCAATGTTATTTCAACTCGCCTCCGCTTTTGCTTGATAGAAAAAAAAACGGTCAAGATTATATTGAACACGAAGAAAATTTCGTAGGTGGCTTGTGCAAAGACCTATATTTAGAATTTTAATAAGTAGGTAAGATATTTTTGTTCGGAAAAAATAAGATTAATACACAAAAATATATGAATATTCCAGATAACACGCAAAATGGCAGACGTAACAATCTTACGACAAATGAGTTTGAAATTCTATCACATAATATTATTTACAAGATTTTCGATACGCGACGGTGTCAACAAAAATATGACATACAATTTTGTTATTGTAATCCAATACCAATACTATCTTAATTTCATAGTATTTGTATTAAAGCTTATTTTAGGATAAAGACAACATTTACCAAGAATTTACAAGAAACATTGTATATCCAATAACATATTGCGTTTAGAAATCTATTTATATCTAACAATAATGAAGCGTGCCCAAATCAAAAGAAGAACCTGATAAAATCAATTCCGTCACTTTTCAGTTCATTAGCAATTTCAATTAATTTTTCTCACTTAATCGATTGTTTCGCGCCAGAACAAAGCAATTACAACGGGAACGTAACCGATAGCAATTAATTTGTTTTCGCCTGAACGAGCAGTCCTCCGAACTCACCCTTTATAACCGTCAATCCAACGCCTTTCATATTAAATTGCTGTAATGAATTTTACATTTGTAAACTTTAACAAACATTGAAGCCGGACTCTTACAATTTTCTCCGACAATGAAGCGAAAAGTGATGACGTAATAAATGCGATCCATTGACGCGTGTTTCAGTTTCGATTTAACATGAAACGTTGCGTTGAGGCACATTTTAAATTTTACTTTCATCTTACTAAATTTACTTTAACAGATTCTAAGCTAAAACATTTGTATAATATCTGTATCAAAGCCTACCCATACATAAGTTTCATCACGCACACGACCAGACTAACGTTATCATTATAAAATACAGTCACATAACTTATATAACCGACAACGTAAACAAACTAAACCCTACGTTATATTAAAAAGATATTAAAAACTTTATCAAGACTGCCAACGCAAAACAGTGACCCAGATTTGCTTGCAACTAGAACAAATCTTAGTAATTAGATAAGTATTATAAATGACTTGTAAGGCGGTACAAAAATATCTTTCTAGCAAAATATTGTGAAGAAAATTCTAGTGGTAGAGACATGACACGGTATAAAAAAATGATGTCGAATATGTCTGTGTTTTGAGTTAAAGATATGATTGCATTTTGAAAGTGTTGTCAAGTGGAAATAATTCTGTATGTACCTTAACCAAAGGAAGAATTATGGTAGGCAACACCCATAACGTATGTTATGGACGTCTATCATATGGGCGACGCACTTTGCCATCAACATCGGCCATTGCGTCTGCTCGTTTGCCTTCCAATGCTATAAAAAAAGCACAAATTATAATAATTATGATCATAATCTAGTGCTAATTGTTTTATATATTTACCAATCAACAATTAACCTAAAACCTTCTTAAAATAAGAAACATTTAAAAAGTAAAGAAACATCGCAAACAACGTTTAAAAGTAATAATTACATAACTGTACAAATAATATCAAATACATTTTTCAACAACGGTTGAAAATCTAAAATTATACATAGGTCAAACTGATTTAACCTTTCTGTATAAATTATTACACTATAGTACTGAAACGGGTTATTTTTAACCATAAAACGTAACAAAATTATTATAATAAAGAACACAAACTGTTTACGAAAATATTTTTTTATTCTTTGTATAGTCTACAAGAATAATAAATTTACCCTACGGTCCTATTTTCTGGAACAATTTTGAAGTGAGGTAATGTTTGTATAAGAAGGCTTTACTGGGTAAATCTGGGCGCAACATTTTAAATAGATTTTGTTCTTCAAAAAAGGATATTCCTGAAGCTAAAACAAAAACAATAATTCTACCTTTCTAGTACCGAAGGGTCCACATGTAAGTATGCAAAATATGTAAGTAATTGTTCTATCTACAGGTATTCTTATTTCTAAATGTTTTGGATTCGACTAAATCTTCAAAATGATATCACATCACATAGAGCAATGATATCACATCCAGCGTAATTCCAGCCCCCAAAAACTCGACCTCTTGCAATTTCTTACAAAATTTGGTAAGACGAAATAGATTCAATGCGTTAGCTTACCTCCGGGGCGGTCAATCGGACACGTATCTACAAACATCGAGTCACGGAAAACAACGAAACGAACGTGTAATAAACTGAAGACGTGATTTTTGCCCCGGCCTTGTTTTACTCTTAATAAAAAAGGTGGGCTAATTGATTAATTCTGGACAATGTATTTTATCGCATGTCGAAAGTAAGGAAATGCAATTTTATTTATGTTCTTAAAACCGTTAAATAGTATTTTCTTGTAATATATTATAGTCTCCAGTTAAATATAACATAAATTAAACTGAAAAAAAAAACTGAGAGACTTGACTTGACACGGTATAGATAATATTGCATACCGCTTTAAATTTCTTTATAATCTAATTGTTTCTGTGTTTGTATGTAACTAGCCAAATCACAAAACTAATTCGTCATCCGCTCTACGCCATGATTTCATATTGGAATTTCTTTCACTGAAAAACTGAGCTACTTTATGTACTGACTGATAATTTATGTAATTTAGAAGTAATGACTTAATTTTGTTTCAATAGAAATCAGAATTACAACAATTCGAAAGTAAAACAGCGCATCATTTATAAAATGAACACGAATGAGGATCATAAAGTGGAATCATGAAAGTTTATGCCCTGCTTTAGCTGAAGGCGGACCATTCAATCGTGACGTAAAAAATTTACGACAACACGTCAAGAGAAACACCAATGAGGCAATAAACAGTCCCCTTCTAACACTTAAGTACTTGTAAAGTTTCATTAGGTATTGCCAAAGCCGATTACAGAATTGTCTTTCGTTATATGCCTAAACGTTGAAAGAATTTACGAAAAGGACGCTAACTAGAAACATATTTATTGCAACCTCAATTTACGTCGTACATTGATATGGTTTTTCATCCTATCTAAGTAAAAAAGATGATTGGTTCTTTAATAAATGCGAGCAAAGACGTTTCCCCAGTAATGAGGTTTGAATAAGTGCTATGAATATTATAAGTGTTCCTTGAACTACAAAAAAATACGTGGTAGTTGGAAATTTATGAAACTAGATAGACCTTATATTCAAGTGGGTTTGTCTCGCAAGAATTGAAACTAAGACATTTCTTAATGAGGAAATAAAAAATCTGTATAAATAATATTATGTTTATTGAGGTCAAAGAAATAGTACTGAATATTTGAAAGTATTGGTACCATATTATACGAGCACGTCTTTAATTTATTTAATAATTATTTACCTCCATTATTGGAGTTTACTAAAGCGTTTATAAAAATCTTCCTATAATTAATTTACTGATTTATGAAGAGTAGATAATTAATAGCTTATTCATTCAATACATTGTACATTTCTTTTATATAACAGACTCTTTTATATAAATTAAACCTTTGTATGATAAAATGAGTCTCGCGCTATTTTGTAAGAAATTATTTTACAAAGCAGTCTATTTGATCCCTGTATTAATTTTTCAACCTTCACACAAATTTACCAATTAACATAACAATATTATTACTTACAATATTTATTGACAATCAAATATTCGAATATCATTGATCAATTAAATATTACGGGATAACATTCATTAAAATTATGAAACCAACAATTATACTAATGACTAGTTTACTAATTTGTTTTGGTTTATGTTTTATCGATAAATAATTAATCAATATTAGTTATATTTATAATAATATAAAAATAACAGTACGACAAAAGGCAGACCACACATATTATATTCCTGTTTGTAACGTTATCTGTACATCACAATACCTATTATAATTTACCCATAAGTTATACCTTTTTAACTTTGAAAATATTCCGTCCATGTTCCATATCTATTTTATTTCGATATAATTCGCTAGTGTTTGGTAGGCGTTAAATCACCAATTATACCACACTTGCATACGATCGGTATGTGCACCGAAATAGTTTTTTGGACCGAAAACTCGTTTGTAAGCGGATATTGCTTTCGAAAGCTTTCAAGTTAGATCGATACACCGTAAACTATTTACGCTTGCTGTGATAACTGACAAAAAACATTAAATGCATAAAAATATAACAAAAAACTTGTAAAGCATCTCGAGAATAGATAGTATTTTTTATCAAAACCTTAAAATTATTTCGTAATTGTAATTGCACTCTTATGCAATGTAGGTACTTCATGAAATCGAATCATATTCAACTCCTTAATAAGCCACTATAATTGAAGCATTGTCAATTCCATCGAAGAAATTATATTCATGATTCATATTTTGTTTCCTTTTTTACTGATTTTGATAAACAAAAACTACAATATTTTAATATTATACAAAAATAACAAATTTACATTTATCGAGAGCTCGTATTTAAAACACTTTAATGCGCAAAATATAATATTCACTTACAAATATTTTGATTTGGATTTATAAAATGTACTAACTGTATGTTATTCATCAATTTGGAGTGTTTGTTGCGCTTTCCTATAAAAGCTATTGACCCGATTGTCTAACAATTAAGAAATGGAATACTTCCAAATAAGCTCTCTATTATCCGATGGCCACGTGGCTTTTGTAATCGCAAGCAGAAACTAGTATTAAAAAGACCTAATTTCCCTTTTTATCTTCAACCCGAACGCTAATCCCACAAACAGTCTAGTAGGCACCTAAAGCTCATTACGGCAGAATAAATAATGGTTGAAATCCCTAAAGTAACAGCGTTGTTATTATAATAAAATGAATTTTCATACGTATTAACATTGAATGCGAGTAAAATATGAGGAATTAAGGCTGGATTAAGGCAGGGCGGTGGACGATCCAGCAGTCAGGTGAAATATTAAATGCTTGGGCAGACGTTAATTAATAATGCGACGTGCGCGGTCTCCTACTCTCCGGATATAACGGAAAAATTGCCGGATCAAACATGAGAGCCCGCTTAAAATTCTATAAGCAGTTTGAAAGTGTAAACACTAAAGTTATAGAGGTTTTAAGAGGATCACCGGCACGATCGAACACTGCATAATTAATTCCTTGACTGGAATGAGTAACGAGGCGGCCTTAACAGCTCGTCTGCTATAACAGTGTTGAAAGTGTTGTCCTTAATCAGTTAATTGATAGAAATATTTGTTTCCGTTTTTCCTCATGATGGTTTTAAGGCCCTTGTGAATAAAATGAAAACAGAATCTTTTAAAAGCCAGATCGTACGACAAGAAACAATAAAATTTTAGGCTAAATTTGTGTTACTATCGGACATTTATATCAATACAATAAAATAAAAAGCTTTTACTCCTCAAAACTCTTCAAAACTTAACCTTTGCTTTACCTATTGTGATTTATTAACTATCAAAGTTAAATTGTAATGGTCAGTATTTGTTATAGTACAATTATATTAATTCTTCTCTTAGTATATTAATGGTAAATTCCAAATAGTAATGTTCCGCTAGTCAAATTGCTGACGTTGAGACCCTAGAGCCTATAACGGGCAAGTTCTAGATAGTCAGTTAATCAATGTCATAGTCCAATTTACATAATGCTTCATACAATTTGCAATTAGTAGCCGCATGATAAATTTCCGAACTGATATTCAGAGAAATTGTGTCCGTCTATTTCATTAGAATTACAAAAATCTTCAATTTAAATAATATGCAGCATAATCAGGTAAATAATCTGAGATATACCGAAATTTTATTTTATTATTAAATCAAATGATAAGTGAGTAGTAAAAGTGTAATGTATATTATGTCAAAATAATATATCTCCTGTATATCATATTATGTTTAATGTATCTTATTTATTTAAGCACCATAAAAATATTTTTCCTTCCAAATATGTGGTCGACAACAACTCAATTCAATATAAATTTATTATAATTGAAACGTCGTTAAAGTGTTTGTATGAGATATTATTTAAGCAGGTTATGGAAAAATATTCGATGTTTGTCATTTAACCCGCTCATTTATAAAAGTAAAATAAGCAGAAGTGAACCAATTTATTAACACTTTATATAATTGTATACAATAAAAGAAAAAATACTATTAAGATTTAAGATATATAAATAAAAGCTTTGAAGAAAAAATATTCTTATATAAATTTTTTTATCTTATTTGTCATTTATAGTTTCGTACAATACAAAGAAACTAATAAACAGATAAACTTGTAAGAAAGACGTATTCGGTCAATCTAGACTGAGAGGAAATTTTCTATAAATTATCAGAATAAAGGCCACATATATGCATATAAGCCCATCCCCCCCCCCCCTTTAAGCATCATGGCAGCGGTTTTAAACAGACATTTACTCAGACTCCTCCTGGGGAGGAGGGTACCAGCTCCATCGATGCTGGAGAATCCCTCCCTGAGCAATCTTGTTCAGGCCGCCCTACGTATTCTGGGGAGGGCAAAATACCGCTCGTTACTTCCCTACCAGGCAAAAAGAGCAGAAAGACCAGCGCACCCCTCTCCACGCTCCGCGTTAACTTCTGCAATATCAGGGGTATTCACTCTAACATCAACGCCGTGCATTACCACCTCGAAACGGCGAAGCCGGCCTTACTGTTTCTAACCGAAACTCAGATATCTTCACCGTCAGATGCATCATACCTTAGTTACCCTGGCTTCAGCCTGGAGCACAATTTTTTACCCCGCGCTGGTGTATGCGCATATATCCGGGAAGATATCTGCTTTCGTCGCCTTGGTTATCTTGAAGGTAGGGACCTTTCCATCCTTTGGCTACGTGTAGAATGCGACGACCACCCGCGCATCTATGCGTGCCTTTATAGGTCCCATAGCGGAAATGACGAATCGGACCGACTCTTTGAGCACATTCAGTCGTCGGTTGACACCGTGCTTAATCAGACTCCTGCTGCAGAAATTGTTGTCCTTGGTGACTTCAATGCTCATCATGCTGAATTTCTCAAGTCACGAACAACCGACCACGCGGGTAGATCTGTACACGACTTCGCTCTTGCCTATAACCTCACGCAATTGGTATCATCGCCCACGCGAATTCCAGACATTGAGGATCATACGCCTTCTTTGTTGGACCTTCTGCTGACTTCCCACCCGGAAGGCTACCAGGTAAATGTCGATGCTCCTATGGGCTCTTCCGACCACTGCCTAGTCCGGAGTTCAGTGCCAATCTTGCGCTTACCTCGGCCTCCACGTGCAGGCCACCGTCGCGTTTGGCACTATAAGTCGGCAGATTGGGATGGGATGCGTACTTTCTTCTCATCTTATCCCTGGAGCCGAGTTTGTTTCTCCGCGAGTGATCCTAGTGCGTGTGCTGACTCTGTCGCCGATGTGGTGCTTCAGGGAATAGAGCTCTTTGTTCCAAACTCTGTTGTTCCCGTGGGTGGCAAGTCCCAGCCTTGGTTTGGTCGCTCTTGCAAATCGGCATCGCGCCGTAAACAAGATTGCTTCCAGGCCTGGGCCAATGCACTCGCGTCTAGTGATCCAAACGCCCGTACATTGAAAAGAGAATTGAACTCGGCCTCTAGGTCCTTCAAGAAGGCTATTGCAAGAGCGAAAGCAGAGCACATTGCTAAGCTTGGCGAAAGACTTGCCCTACTTCCTTCGGGAACTCGAGCTTTTTGGGCCCTCGCTAAAGCTGTGCAAGGGAATTTTTGTCAGCCGTCCCTACCATCTCTGCGCAGGGAGAATGACTCGTTGGCCCACACAGCAAAAGAGAAAGCCGACCTTCTTGCCTCTCTTTTTGCTGCTAATTCGACGTTGGACGATACAGGGTTCTTGCCACCTACCATCCCACGATGTGAAGCATCCATGCCTGACATTCGTTTTAGTCAGAGAGCAGTGCGTAAAGCACTCCTTTCCCTGGACGTCCATAAGTCAAGTGGCCCTGACGGTATTCCTCCCATTGTGCTTAAGATGTGCGCACCTGAGTTGGCTCCGGTTCTGACGCGACTTTTCCGGTACTCCTACTCTACAGGCGTTGTCCCGAACTCATGGAAGACGGCTTTAGTGCATCCGATCCCGAAAAAG
The DNA here is from genome assembly GCF_061535455.1 of Colias philodice. Lineage (NCBI taxonomy): Eukaryota > Metazoa > Arthropoda > Insecta > Lepidoptera > Pieridae > Colias > Colias philodice. The sequence continues at coordinate 1,709,470 of NC_143095.1, read as the reverse complement.
GGCGATCGCTCGGACCCGTCCAATTATCGACCCATAGCTATCACTTCTTTGCTCTCCAAGATAATGGAAACCATTATCAATCGCCAGTTGCTGAAATATCTGGAGGAGCATCAGCTGATCTGTGACCGTCAGTATGGATTCCGTCACGGACGATCGGCTGGTGATCTTCTAGTATATTTAACACATCGTTGGGCGGAGGCGATAGAGAGCAAGGGTGAAGCATTGGCGGTCAGTTTGGACATAGCGAAAGCCTTTGATCGGGTCTGGCACAAAGCGCTTCTTTCGAAGCTTTCTTCCTATGGGCTTCCCGAGGAATTTTGCCGATGGGTCGCCAGTTTTCTCACTGAGCGTAGTATGAAAGTTGTGGTCGACGGTTCATGCTCCGAACCTAAGCTCGTGAATGCTGGTGTACCACAAGGCTGCGTTCTGTCTCCCACACTGTTTCTTCTGCATATCAATGATTTGCTACGCGTTAGCAGCATTCATTGCTATGCAGATGACAGTACGTGTGATGCAGTTTATGCCGGCCGAAGCAATATTTCTCGGGATCGCGTCATTGAGTGCCGGAACGATCTTGTGTCCGAAATCGAAACTTCCTTAGATGAAGTCTCGAATTGGGGTCGAATTAACCTGGTCCAATTTAACCCCAATAAGACACAAGTCTGCGCATTTACCGCTAAGAAGAATCCCTTTATCGCGACTCCCATTTTTCAAAGTACTCCCCTTAAAGCCACAGCCAGTATCGGAATTCTTGGTCTCGAAATCACGAGTGATGTGCAGTTCTCTTGTCATCTGGAAGGAAAAGCTAAGTTAGCTTCCCAGAAATTAGGTGTACTCTGTAGAGCGGGGCAGTATTTCACTCCGAGCCATCGCCTTAATCTTTATAAGGCGCAAGTCAGGCCGCATATGGAATACTGCTCCCATCTCTGGGCCGGTGCACCTCAACAGTATCTCCTTCCATTTGACCGAATCCAACGAAGAGCTGTGCGCCTCGTTGGCGAGCCAAGTCTAACCGATCGGCTGGATTCTTTAGCACTGCGTAGAGAAGTCGCCTCATTATGCGTCTTCTACCGCATTTATCATGGGGAGTGCTCTGAAGAACTGTTTGGAACACTGCCTGCGGCTGAATTCCACCACCGTACAGCACGTCACAAGCTCAAATTCCATCCATACCATCTGGACAGCTGGCGATCAACAACAGTTCGCTTTAAAAGAAGCTTTTTGCCTCGTGCTACCGAAATTTGGAATCTGCTCCCGCGGGCAGTGTTTCCAATGAGATACGATTTGGGGACCTTCAAGAAAAGAGCGTACACTTACCTTAAAGGCCGGCAACACACTCGCCATACCCCTGGTATTGTGGGTGCAAGTGGGCGACGATGTTCACTTAACATCAGGTGACCCGTCTGCTCGTTTGCCTGCTATTAACATAAAAAAAAAAAAAAAAAAAAATATAAAAACACATACGTATGTTAGATATGAGTTAAATAATTAGTAGTGGCTTTATCTAAAAAAGCTTATTATTATTCTTTGAATTTATACGGACAAAGATCTCCTTAAAAAGTTTCCATTACATTCTACCTTCGTGGAATATAGCGTCTTATAAAAAATTGGTTTATTTTTCAGTTTGAATTCAAATTCAGCTCGGTCGTTTTATCGTACCAGACACTATATTTTAAGATTTTCGTTTAAGGTTATGAGAAACGAAAAGCGAACTATTAATTAGGGTTAGTTTTTTATGAACAATGAAGGATCAAAATCGAGCTAAGCCAACGATTTACATATAAATAATCTTCAATTATTTCAGTATTTCATATAATAGATACCTACCTATATGTGTGATATTTAATACTTATGCTTTAAATACTTGCTTTATAATTAACTTAAATTAATTTTAAAAAGAGTAAATATTAATAATTCATGCAATATCAATTAACTACGTCTAAAAGTTAAATAGTAGATATTTAGGTATTCCCTTTACAAATACTAGAATAAGTAAAGCAAAACTAAGCTCTTTAAAAATGTAGGTATTTTAATATTCTCAGTTTCGTTTTGAAATGTATAGTCACTGTCATATAAAATTAAACAAAAAATAGACCAAACAATTATGAATTAACATTAAAAGTACGAGTAATCTAATAAAAACTTTGTCTCTTAGGATCTGCCATTTAAAGCTTTTAAAGCGAATGAAATAAATGAATCCTACACAAGTTGCCTCATTTTGCAGCCACATAATAAGAATTATGCGAATTATAGTATCCGAGAATTATCCTTATTTAAGCGCCACAGATTAAAAGGGAAAAGATTAATCATAAAGGAGTGCGCAGTCTGAATGAAGTTACCTCAGCAGGTTACCTTTATTGAACTTAGTAATAGAGTTCTATGAAGAGGAGTCAAAGCTTAAGAGCGCTCTAGAGGTAAAGGCCTCTTATTTCAAAGTGGCGACTTTCTTGAATATTCCTTTGATCCACATATTATCGTCGAATGTTAAAACTCCGTGTTCGTCAGGCGTCTATATGTACCTTGAAATGACTTTCAATTTTTACCACAAGTATATTAAAACCGACCGACTGCAAATAACGACGAAACGCGCTTAATACTACGTGACTTTATTTCGTATACTGATACTTTAATTTTTTTTATAACTAGCTATCGAGCTCTGGCTTAGCTCGCATGTACATTCAGTTAACGCGCCGTTGGTACTCGATTTATTCCTCTTTTCAAATTTGCATCCCCTATTTAACTTTCTCCAAGTTCTCATACCAAAAATTTCCGTGTGTTAAATACACAACGCAACCTTTAATGTTCAAGAATAATAACTGAAAAATTTCATTTGTGCCAGACAAAGATAAGAAAAAATACAAAAAAATTCTTAACACATTACGTGATTAATCAAATGCACTTATGCACTTAGGTATTATAGTTACCAATTAAAATAGAAGCACTAACAAACACGTACTTTTATTACAAATTCTTAAACATCCTCTTATTTAAATAAACCCAGCGACACAAACAAAGTTGCGACATATCGCTAGTATATGAATAAATGTCGCCTTTTTACTGCCAATAATATAATTTCCAAGAAATAACAAGCCATTAGGGGAGTCATTTAGGTTTTCTATTTCGCATAATACCACGATGCCAGTATTTTCGGTCACGCTACCTCGCCTTCCCACTTCAGTAATTTTGTGAGCAATCACATGCATTTGATTGTTTTGGTGTATAATTTGGGAAATCATAACTAATCCAATCTTTTACTATTCTATAATTTATGACGCGACGTCGCTGTATAAAACATATTTATTTAATTTATTTATTTAATTATTTATTGCACACACAAAGGAAGTAGAGACACATAAAGTACAGGTAAGAGGAAAGCAAAGTGTACAAACGGTGGCCTTATCGCTAGGTAGCGATCTCTTCCAGGCCACCGTAAGTAATATGTAAGGAGAGACGTTAAAAGGAGGTGGGTGAGCAAAAAAATAAGGCGTTAGGGAGAAAGAAAGAATAATTATAAATATTCAATGTATATAATATATATCACATACAACAAATACATAGAAGTATATAATAAGAGAAAATATAATTATAACTATGTATTAAATAAATATAACATATAGAACAAGTATATAGTAGTATATATATAACAAAGAAGAAAATAAGATAACAGTAAGGAAATAGAGGAAGAAGCTAAGCAAGAGAAAGATAGTGTGATTTAAGAAGGTGTTTAAAACTCCTTAAGGATTGCGCTTGACGTACTTCTAGTGGAAGTTCATTCCACAGTTTGGCAGCACGAACAGCAAAGGAATGACCATAAAATTTGGTGTTCGTGACAGGGACACGCAAAAGTAAAGTTTTGGAAGGACGAGGGAAAGGAGAGGTAAAGAAATCAAATTTATCTTTGAGATAGTGAGGAGCTTTAGGATCAAACAGGACAGAGAAAAGAAGATGAAGGATGTGGGAGTTACGGCGGAAGCGGATGGGAAGCCAGTTGAGTTTTTTGCGATAGTCTGACACGTGGTCAAACTTACGCAAGCCAAAGATAAAGCGAATGCAAAAATTCTGAAGGCGTTCAAGTCGACTCAACTGGACTTCGGAAAGATCAAGGTAGGAGGAATCAGCATAATCAAGGTGGGAAAGGAGAAGGGAATGAGCTAGCATTATTTTTGTTGGGATAGGCAGAAAGTTGCGCAGGCGCCGAAGTGAGCTAGCGGAAGCAAACACCCTCCTACTAACCTCCTTCAGATGAACATCCCACGACAGGGTCTGATCCATTAAAATACCCAAGTTTTTAACGTGGGTACTGTAACCGATCTGTATGCCATCCAACAAAACATCCGGAAGAGTTGCCCAATCAATCCTTGACACGTATGATGCACTCCCAATGATAATTGTCTGTGTTTTAGATGGATTAAGTAATAGTCCAAAATTCCTGCTCCAGTTTACAATGGTAGACAAATCATTGTTAACCTTGCTGATTGCATTGGGCAAGTCTTCCAGAGTCGCTTGGGTGTAGATTTGGACATCGTCAGCATACATGTGGTAGAGAGAAGTTAAAGATTGAGTTAAAGTATTAATAAAAATTGCAAAAAGGAGGGGTGACAAGACGCAACCTTGTGGCACGCCGGCATTGATATTGCGCCAAGACGAGAAAATATCATCAAGCAAAATTCGCTGCCGGCGTCCATGTAAATAACTATGAAACCAATCACACGCAGATGGAGATAGGTTAAGCGAGCGTAGCAAACCCAGCAGTAAGTCGAAGTCTACAGAGCTAAAGGCGTTGCTGAAATCAAGTAACGTGAGCACTGTGAGTTGCTTGTTGTCCATGCCGAGTCTAATATCATCAGTGATTTTGGTGAGCGCAGTAGTCGTCCCATGACCAGGACGGAAACCGGATTGGAAAGGATTCAATAAATTATGTCTATTAAGGAAACTACTGAGTTGTTGATGGACTAATTTTTCAAGGACTTTGGAGAGGAAAGGTAAAATAGAAATTGGTCGGAAATCACTGTAGGAAGAGGGTTTGGGCTTTTTTGGTAAAGGAATAACCTGAGCACTTTTCCAGGCGGAGGGAAAAGAACCCGAGGAAATGGAGCAGTTTAAAATATGAGATAAGATTGGAATAATAAGGTCAAGGATAGGGATGATCATGTTACGACTGATGCCATCACTACCGACTGCATTAGACGACACTGACAATACGCTCTTCTTAACATCTCCATCAGCGAATTGGCTGAGATGAAACGGTGGAAAATCAGGAATTGATAAAGAAGAAAGATTATGAAGTGTGTTTAATTTTGTATTATTATCTAAAGTGGGTGGAGAATCGGAGAAATGTTGATTTAAAAGTTCTATATTTAAGTTATCAGGAAGAGAGTTACTACTTTTATTACCAATTCCTATGGATTTTAAGAATTTCCAGATTTTACTGGAGTCGCCGTTCTCGACAGATGAGTGAATGTGGCGTCGTTGTGCGTCTCTACAACATGTATTGCAACGATTCCGAATCCTGACATACTTTTCCCTGTTCAAATCACTGTTATTCGACTTAAGTTTGGCTTTAGCTTTCGCTTTTAAATTTAACAGTGACTTGAGGTCATCCGTGAGCCAGGGAGCAGGTAAATGCTTAAGTTTGACTGGTCTGAGGGGTGCGTGTTGGTCGTATAGCTGAGTCAGAAGTGAAGTAAACACATCAACTTTGGAGTCAATGGTATCGGCAGACAATATAACAGACCAGTCAATCTTACCGGCATCACGGTGAAGACTTTCGATGTCTATCCCAGCAAAATTGCGTCGCATCACGAGTTTGGGTTTAGGTTTGGGAGAACGCAAATTGTAACAGAGGAAAATAAGGTCGTGATGAGAGAATGCACTAGCATCATACTGACCATACTTTAGGACGAGGTTAGGAGAGGAGACAAAGATTAAGTCAAGGAGAGAAGGAGAACAGTTTGGAATGGAGTGAGTAGGTTTTAAGGAAAGAGGATGTAGGTTGTTGGATTCAGTAATAGAAAGAAGAGTCTTGGCTCGGGAATCATTTTTAAGGAGGCAGGTGTTAAAATCCCCCATAAGGATGGAATGCTCATAGATGGGAAGCAATGTTTCGAGGATGGTTTCGAAGGAGTGGAAGTAATTAATGGAGAGGGAAGGACTATAAAACACACCCAAGAGGAGTTTTTTATGGGATAAGGAAACTTCAACAATGAGATGTTCAGCAGCGTCAGGGGGAGGGGGTTGCGGCGATACGCTTACAATATTAAATGGAAGGTGGGACCGTAGATAAATTGCAACGCCTCCCCCGACCCTCCCCGTGCGGTCATTCCGTATCAAGTGAAAACCAGGAAGTGAGTAGGCGGAAGAAGGAAGGCAGGGTTTGAGCCAAGACTCGGAAATAAGGATAGCGTGGGCATTAATAGAGTTGAAGGAGGAGAGGAAATCAGGATAGTGTGCAGGCAAACTTTGGGCGTTTATATGGATTACATTGAAACTTTTCAAGCTGGGAGGGAGACAAGAGGATAGGTAATTATTTAACGGGACAAAGGAAGAACTGCGAAAACTATCGTCACTACTATCATCTTCGGATGATACAGACATATAATTAAGATCACTAGATGAGTCGTCGTTAACCATTTACAATAGTATAAAGTTTAAACACCTTTTTTAGAAACACTGAAAAGATTTAAGAGAAAAGTAAATTCTTAAAATGTATTAAATAGATACCGTGTGCTATAATATATAAATAAAGTGATAGACAAAAAGATAAGAAAAAAAAAAATATATGTATATATAATATATATGTATATACACAACACAAATTATAGAATATAAGCAAACAAACGCTTATTTTTTTCTACACCCCCAGCAAATACAATATAAAACAGGTTGTTGCAAAATTACATGAAACGAAACGAAAAAATACTTCAATCATAAATGACATTTGACATTTGCTGTTGACAATAATTGACATATTTGACACTGACAGAATGTCATTTGAAAATACAAAAACAATATTTGAATAGACACAAAAATTAACATTGATTTAAAATACACAAAAGAGGGTATAAAAGAGTAACCGGACATACGAAAGGAGATTATAAAGAAAAAGAATACATAAGACACAACAATAAAGGTGAAATTAGTTTGAGAAGGACGTACCATATATAACGTGCATTTTATTATGTTTATTTAATCTTATTACCCATTCTTTTAGGTCTAGGAGCGGCTTTAGAACATTTATTTGAATCGCCTAACATAGGATCACTTGAGGTCAATTGCACATTATCCACTTGCGCGCACGGAATATTGTTTAAATCGTTTAAGCAGGTTGCTTGGTACTTATCGCCATCAGAACCAATAATGAACACATTGCCATCCTTGGTCCAACATTTGGGGAGCCCGAACTTCTTCCTAGCGGCCATGAAAGTTTCGTGTCGAGATTTAATGAGGAATTCAGAGAGAGTGACACCACTGTTTTTGAACTTAGTTTTTGAAAACCAGACAGAATTCTTTGTTGCTACATCTCTGAACTTAACCAGTAAAGGACGAGGCTTGACAGCAGCAGTACTCACATGACCCATCCTGTGACAGCGACTGAAGGTGTCCGCATCAAGGTTCAATGACTGAAGCTTGCTAGATAAAGTCGCCAACACAACGGCCTTTGTGTCTTCATTATGGTCTTCCTTAACTCCATGCAGAAGAAGAATCTTGCGACGAGACCGCATTTCCTGTATGTCGTGTAGCCTGTACAACATCTCCACTTCACTCTGCAGGATTTTCAGCGATGACAGTATAAAGTTTTGGAAGAGTGAAAATTCCGTAGTAATATTAGAGGAGGCAGGTGTGTTGTTAGTTTGCAATTGCTTCTGGAACTCTGCCATCCTAGTGTTAAAATTCTCAGTCATCTGTGCAATGTTTTCTTTCAAGTTCTCCATCTTAATACCAGTAATGAACCAGTGTTTGTGTTATTTTGCAAAAAAAGGGAAATCTATGTAATGCTGGTAGGTGTAATACTTTACAGAATCATAGATTTAAAGTGAAAAATTGCTGTAAATTATTTTTAAAACTTTTATAAACTTAGAGCTCTAAAAAAACGTTACTAACTTTTTGAGCGCCTACCCTCGAAAAAAACATAGTTATATTAAAATAAAAATTTACATTTGTGTTATGTAGATACAAGTACAATGTAGATATATTGCAAATGTACTTCAAATAATTATTAATTAATTAATAGGTAATTAACGAAACACAAAATGTGTAATATAAAACATTAAATTATACATATAAAATAACTCAGAAATTTTTAAAGTCGCGTAAACAAGAAAATAGGGTACCTACAGATTATGTAAAACTATATCTACTGTTTTACTTTATTTGTATCTGTGTTTTATTAATGCATGCATACAAAACAAGGTAGGTATATGAAGAACATAATTTAAAAGATTACGAATATAATCTATTGAAAATTAAAAAAATTGGTTGTCTGTAAAGTCTGTTTACTGACGATAGTCCGTTTTCTTATGGGCATGCTTGTATGGAAAGGTATACATTTTTGAGTAAAGCAATGCCATTTGGTACGAATGTTGTACTCGTCCACCTAAGCCCAAATCGCCTGGTAGCCAGTGTCTACTCCCCGGCAGAAGGGAGGGAGGGGGGGTTTATAGAACAGAGCGCCCGGCGCTCGGAAAAAAAATTCTGGCGGATTCATTTGGCCCTTTCAGTCGAGTTTGGTGTCGTTATCAGGTAACTAGATGATGCCCAATTTATTCCCCATACCAGTTATTTAGGGTTCCATAGCAAAATATGTCACAATCTTTAAAATAATAAACTTTTGACAGTGGCAAAATCCAAACAAACCAGTATATTTTTATATTTTTGTATGAAACTTGGTTTATAAAAAAATACTGTCTGAAAGGCCATTTCATGTTGATTATAAAAACATTAACATGTAACATATATCTTACCATTTTCAATGTGAAATAAATTATATAAAGTACAGGAACGTTCGTCAGCGCAGCGTAGGGGACGGCTAATAGACCCAAAAAATAAGCAATAACATAAAACAAAAACCAGTCAAGTGCGAGTCTGACTCGCCCATCGAGTGTTTCGTACTTATTTGTCCTATACCATGCTATCTTGTCTGGTAGGACCTGGTTAACTGATACACACACACTTTCGTCTTTATAATATTAGTGTGATTTTTAATCATCTTTAAATTATAAACGAAGTCAGGTAACATTGTTAAAAATAAAGATATATAATAATAGAACGTTTTTGTATTAATAATAATGACAACCACCTCCACAATTACATAATCCGGTACATTTGAGCTGGCGTATAAAACACTTCAATCTGGAATTGCAAGATTTCACGCACCGACATCTTATCAATTCAAAGCTTCTCTTTTCTTTGTATTTCAGATGGGCAAGGAATATTTTGATTTTTTTTTAGGTCCCAAAATATATACAGCCTGTAAAACTGCCCTTAAGGTGTGTTGTTTAAGGGCAGCTTCTGTGGGAGGCAAAATTTTGATTTGCCTGTCCGTTTTTGTTAAAAATTTGTTTGCGACCCTCATTTACTGTCACAGCAGGGTACAATGTAAAAAACAAACATGTACAGTCACGAGCAATAATATATGCCTAGGGGGCGATGTGCAAAAATATCTGTCACTAGTACTAATTCAATAATATCTGTCTGCCCGTATACAGCAAAAATATCTGACATTAGTAGGCAGCATAATAAAGTGGCATCAAAATTATGTGACGAAAATGTTACAGCAAATAATTGTGACAACCTCTCACGGCATAAATATGTGACATCAACTAGGAAGCAATAATATCTGACACAATTTCGTATTTCTGTATTTTGCATCGATTCCTCATACAAATCTATACTAATCTATACTAATAACACAACACATTAAAATTCTCGAAAGGGCCTCTGCGTGTTGGATCCGTGTCCCCACGTAAGCCTTCCAAAGATCCGGGTACCGTCCTTCTGGTGGTACCCGAGTATTATGGAACAGAGAAACATAATTATTATAAAGAGGAAAGGTAGGTTTGTATGTATGTATGGTTTTCACGCATAAACTACTGGACCGATTTTGATGAAATTTGGCACAGATAATCTTTAGACCCTGAGAAAGAACATAGGCTACCTTTTATTTCGAAATATGTACCACGGGCGAAGCCGGGGCGGACCGCTAGTCATAAATATGTGACATCAACTAGGAAGCAATAATATCTGACACAATTTCATATTTCTATATTTTGCATCGATTCCTCACAAAAAGCATAAATATGTGACATCAACTAGGAAGCAATAATATCTGACACAATTTCATATTTCTGTATTTTGCATCGATTCCTCACAAAAAGCATAAATATGTGACATCAACTAGGAAGCAATAATATCTGACACAATTTCATATTTCTGTATTTTGCATCGATTCCTCACACAAAGCATAAAGATGTGACACCGACTAGGTGGCAATAATATCTGACACAATTTTATATTTCTGTATTTTGCGTTGATTCCACACTAAAAGCATAAATATGTGACATCAACTAGGAAGCAATAATATCTGACACAATTTCATATTTCTATATTTTGCATCGATTCCTCACAAAAAGCATAAATATGTGACATCAACTAGGAAGCAATAATATCTGACACAATTTCATATTTCTGTATTTTGCATCGATTCCTCACACAAAGCATAAAGATGTGACACCGACTAGGTGGCAATAATATCTGACACAATTTTATATTTCTGTATTTTGCGTTGATTCCACACTAAAAGCATAAATATGTGACATCAACTAGGAAGCAATAATATCTGACACAATTTTATTTTCAATTTAATATTGAATTAATACAAAATAAATAAATTTTATTTTAACTACGTTGTTTTAAAACATTATTACCATATTAATTAATATGTGCCGTCGTTGTATACTACATATTGTATGTCTAGATATTATATCCTACTAGCTTAACACCCGCGGCTTCGCCCGTGTTTTCAAAGAAAAACCCGCATAGTTTCCGTTCCTGTGGGATTTCCAGGATAAAAGCTCTCATAAGCGTTAATCCAAGTTACCTTCTATGTGTGTGCTAAATTCCATTTTCTCTTTTTTATGTGAAAGAGTAACAAACATCCTTACATGATACTCACGAACTTTCGCATTTATAATTAATATTAGAAGGATATCATATCATGACAAAATTAAAGTATTCATATACTTATATGAATGCCCACTTGGGTAGATCTATTTTATTTGAAGGTTCAGTGTAACCTTCTTGTATTATTTAGAAATTGTTTTGTCACATGTTTTGTTATATTTGACGTTAGCGGCGTTTGACACGATTGCTCCGTTATTCATTTTCATTTACCTATTATTAGCCTATTAGCCTATAATATTGCTATTATTTTATTGAGTATCGAATATTATGGCAAGTTATCATATTATCGTAATTTTATTAAAAAAAAATATTTACAAAATATAATGTGTCTTTTGTTCATATTCTTACCCCAGCAAAATACATAACACTAATTCAATAAATAACGTTTTGCCTTTTTAAAATCCTATCCTATCTTATCCTACTAGTCCTACTATAATCCTACTTCCTATCCTACTAATCTAGTATTATTAATGCGAAAGTTTGTGAGGATGTGTATGTGTGTGTTTGTTACTCTTTCACGCAAATACTACTGAACCGATTACAATAAAATTTAGCAGACAAATAAAGGGGAACTTGGGTTAACACTAAGGATAGGTTTTATCCCAAAATTCCCACGGGATCGGGAACTATGCGGTATTTCTGTGAAAATGCAGGCGAAGCCGCGGGCGGAAAGCTAGTGTCACATATTTATGCTTTTTGTGAGGAATCAATAATATTTTACAATACGGAAATATAAAATTGTGTCAGATATTATTGCCTCCTAGGTGACGTCACATATTTATGCTTCGAGAGGTTGTCACAATTATTTGCTGTAACATTTTCGTCACATAATTTTGATGTCACTTTATTATGCTGCCTACTAATGTCAGATATTTTTGCTGTATACGGGCAGACAGATATTATTGAACCCGTTCTTATGACAGATATTATTGCTAATCTGCAAATGGTAATATATTTATGCTTCTGACTGTACTTATTAAATAATTATAAAAAAAATATAAGTTATACCTGCATTTTAGGTATGGAAGGCATATCCGAATGTCACACGAGGATTTGAAGCACTTTACAGTGGCAAATATGCAGACAGTGAAATTGAAAAGTTTGTGATTACAATGCATGATAGGTAAGGACGGTCACGGTATTTTAAGGATACTCTTATCCAGAACTTATATTTTTTTATAATTATTATAAGAACATGTTTGTTTTTCACATTGTACCCCGCTGTGACAGTAAATGAGGGTCGCAAACAAATTTTCAACAAAAACGGACAGGCAAATCGAAAATTTGCCTCCCACAGAAGCTGCCCTTAAACAACACACCTTAAGGGCAGTTTTACAGGCTGTATATATTTAGGGACCTAAAATAATCAAAATGTTCCTTGCCCATCTGAAATACAAAGAAAAGAGAAGCTTTGAATTGATAAGATGTCGGTGCGTGAAATCTTGCAATACCAGATTGAACTGTTTTATACGCCAGCTCAAATGTACCGAATTATGTAATTGTGGAGGTGGTTGTCATTATTATTAATACAAAAACGTTCTATATATTATATATCTTTATTTTTAACAATGTTACCTGACTTCGTTTATAATTTAAAGATGATTAAAAATCACACTAATATTATAAAGACGAAAGTGTGTGTGTATCAGTTAACCAGGTCCTACCAGACAAGATAACATGGTGTAGGACAAATAAGTACGAAACACTCGATGGGCGAGTCAGACTCGCACTTGACTGGTTTTTGTTTTATGTTATTGCTTATTTTTCGGGTCTATTAGCCGTCCCCTACGGTGCGCTGACGAACGTTCCTGTACTTTCTATAATTTATTTCACATTGAAAATGGTAAGATATATGTTACATGTTAATGTTTTTATAATCTGCATGAAATGGCCTTTCAGACAGTATTTTTTATAAACCAAGTTTGATACAAAAATATAAAAATATACTGGTTTGTTTGGATTTTGCGACTGCCAAAAGTTTATTATTTTAAAGATTGTGACATATTTTGCTACGGAACCCTAAAAAACTGGTATGGGGAATGAATCGGGCATTATCTAGTTACCTGATAACGACACCAAACTTGACTCAAAGGGCCAAATGAATCCGCTAGAAATTTTTTTCCGAGCGCCGGGCGCTCTGTTCTATAACCCCCCCTCCCTCCCTTCTGCCGGGGAGTAGACACTGGCTACCAGGCGATTTGGGCTTAGGTGGACGAGTACAACATTCGTACCAAATGGCATTGCTTTACTCAAAAATGTATACCTTTTCCCATAAGAAAACGGACTACGATAGTTGACCGTGGCAACGGCCGATTGTGCTTCTTTGTTCCGCTCGTTCCGCGCTCTCGCTTGCACTTCAAGCCTTACGCTAGCTCTTCACTCTCGTCGAGGTTAGGCGAGGGAGCGCGAGCACAAGAGTGTAGTCGGAGCCCTCGCGTCACATCGCCGTGCCTCGTCTCGCCTCGTCTGGTCTCCGTCTGGAGTCGGTTTTTGGGCGCGAGTCAAAGGACGCGAGGCGCGAGAGCAGACGAGGCGAGGTGCGGCGTCCACATTCTCGCGTTCAGTCAATCAGTATATAGATGTTATATCATGCATAGATTTTATCCACCATCGCCTTCTTCTCCAACGCTTTTTAACTTTTTAAGTGTGATATACTTTAACAAAATTCATATACCTACGCAAAGACGCATAGAGTTGCGGCACGTGTCACTTCGAGCACGTCCATTATGCTCGCGACACAGAGAGAAATGAACGAAGGCGAGAGTGAAGATGCATACAACCTCGTGTTGTCTCGCCTTGCTTAACCTCGCTAAACCTCGCCTCGCCTAACCTCGACGAGAGTGAAGAGCTAGCATTACATGGAACGCCTCAGAGCGAGGTAACGTCGCATGAGTCATGTTTTTTCGTGCGTGCAGCCGGCTCTAGGGCGTATTCAGAAAGAAAGCTTGTAAGCGCATGTTCATATATTTTCCTGCTCGGGTTACCAGCGCTTATAAGCGCCGATAAGCGCTTATAAGCGCTTATAAGTTTCAAGCTTTCTTTCTGAATACGCCCTATCGAATTATAAGACGTTGTCACGTCAAAAAGACACTATATTTAAGATCTTAAAGTATTTTCAACGTTATGACAAAAGATAGTGATTTATGCAATATAAACTTTGTACGAGAATAGTTATTATCACCATATGGCATTAAACTAAGTGCTCCATGAAGCCTGCAAGCGTAACAAGAAGTAGAAATACCTAATTAATTTGTAACATCAACTCTACACATTTAATATGAGTTTAGCAACATGCACGCGCGCTCTTTGCCGCTTTCACATGAGACGATTCAATTAACATTTTAGTTATCATATTATGGAACATTAAAAAAACAACGATACATTATGATTCCGGTAAAAGTTTTGATCCATCTCTTTGTTATTGAAAAATAAAGAAAAGAAAAACTCATATTTACAAATAATTTAGAAGCATACTCACTACTACTAGTAAACTATTTGTTATATATCTGGGATTACTGTCTTATGGATTCATGTTATAAAAATTTCATAAATAATAAAATTGAGAAAACGTACCTAATTTCTACGAAGTGCTACGCCGTAGCTTATTCACATCATGAAGAGAAAATACTAGCTCATAAATAACAATAAACACATAACCGTTGCAAAATAAATTTTACACAACGCGTACATTTTCACAAAGAAATGTTAAATCTAAGCTGGATAATATAACTCCTTGGCAAAGAATATCGCGAACTCTCATGTCTGTCGTGTGTTGCAAAGTAATAAAAATGCAGCCGTTTTAAACGCTCATGTGAAACACCGGCTAAAGCAGTCACTTTGAAACACTGCTTAAGCACTGATGTCGCTTTAAGAGTTGTTTCACTTTAAAGTCGCGCTGCTCGGAGATAACACTTGTAGTTAATTATCTCGTCGTTACACCTTCTTCTAGAATGTGATCACAAAATCACTACTCTATTAGATGAGCGATATACTTCTTAGCTAAGACTCTTGGATATTGCTACAATCTACGAGACATTTATTAAATTTTTATCTCTAGTCTTAATCTCACTCCTCACAAAGCAATTAGTGTACACACAGCCGAAATAATCACAAAGAAGGGTAACTTTAATAACATTATGATAAATAGTAAGCAGTCACCCATTAAAATTGCAAATTTTAATTTAAACGGGATCATCTGCTAATGAAAGAGAATTAATGTATAATAGAGCGGCCTACGCAGCAACAATGTACAACAGCTACAAAGCTCCCACTTAAACATTTACAGCAAAACGAATGTAGATCGTTAGTGCCCTCATTATTCTCTAATAGAAGGAACATAAACGGGCACCCATAGCGATTAGTTAACCGTCGAGACATACTTAATGAGATAGTAAAATAGCGACCATGACGCCTCTTATGCGAAACGAGTGACCGACCGCAGTCTAATTAAGCCATCTTTTATATCACTTCATTATAAGGATACAACCCTTATATTATACCTTTTACCACAACGGTGGCAACAGTCGATTTAATAACACCGTTTTAAAGGATCGTCTTAATATCAATTCCCGCCCTTTTCGTATTTATTTCCCAAGTTACGACTTGTTAACTTTATAAAAGTCCCCATGGGAAATATGCTTTCTTGTTGTGAATTTGTTTCTTGACCAGCCATGCGAGAGTTCTGTACTTTTATATTCCACAGCGTGTCACTTATAAAAAATTTACTTTTCTAAACTTCAACAGTATACACTTTTAACCGCGGGTGCGGTGTCATGATATTATTTTCTATTTTTATGACATAATAAGCCCAAATTTTATTATTAGCCACATGTCAATCAGAGAGTTCAAAATTGACTCACATAACAACTCACATTTGCTTAAGTATATAATCAGATCATTTCATTCGGCTATAATATTGTTAAAAGTTATTATAACTCGGTACAATAACACTAAAGCGAAAGCGTAGGTACCCGGATAGCCGGTCCCTGGACGGAAGTCATATTCATAAACAAATGCAACGGAAGTTTGGCAGGAAAGTTTTTGTGTATTTATGGCACCGGGCGGAGCCAAGCTGTGCTGTGTTCCTATCAATACGAGTTTTTGGCAAACGACACCAGAGTTTAACTCTCTTTATTGTAATGGTTTATGAATTGTAGGAACGTATCCGAATATCGCCTTACCGCGAATAGCTGGGAATTTTTAATTTTTATTGACGGTAAATGGAAGGGAATATTTAGAAACTAAAAATCCTCTTGTAGTATTTTATTATCTTATAACGAAATAAAACACCCTCACACCTAAGCCTCACACATACAATTTTTGTGGTACCTACCTAATAATATAATTTTCAAAACCGAAAGTACCTAAGCCTAAGTAAAATTCTACCTTATTCATCCTCAAAATCTTTCTAATACATAATGTATTCTTAGTGAAACGTCGAAAAAAGATTTACAATAGGATTCCCAAAGGATTGAACAAAACAAGGTACGATATGCCACATCTACATAAATTTCCACTTATTATTATCACGAAAAGGTTTAAAAAAACGGCAATGTGGCAGTGAAATCCCAATGGTGTGTTTATTGTTCACCAATATAATGTCTCGCAGCCAATAAATACTAAAATGCAATAGTTCATCGTATATACAAAATAATCGATGAATATGGATTGTAGACACGCATCGTCCATTCCAAAATTCGAAAATCTTATAAAAATTTCATTTCCATACGAATTAAATATCAGACTGAGTCCAAACAGTATTTGATATAAATATCTGATGACCATAATTAAGAAAATTGTACTATCGAAAAATCCTTTAACAAAACAAAATACAGAGCTATGTTTACCCACACTCTACCTAGCAATTTAAATCAGAATATCTTGTTTTATAGGAAAATGCTTGCTTTCTTTCATGAATAATAAATTAACGAGTGATAACATTGTATTAAGTTTCAAACCTACCAAGGTCTGTCTGATTTGGAGCATAAATGATGATTCAAATAAAACGGCCGTCCTATTTTTTGTAACATGTCATGTTGTGCGACATTAAGAAACAATTACTGATATGTTTATTGTATATGGTATATTACTGGGTTCGAAACAATTTATGATTTATTAAAGTATTGTATGACGATTTTGCAAAAAGAAAAACTGTTTTATCAGTGGTTGTCAACCTCCGTACCCACTTTATGTGTGCAGCCCGCGGCAAAGTAAATAATTTAAATACAAAACAGATTTTCCGTTGGAAATATCCTGATCGTTATTTCCGGACATATCAAGATTGTCAATTAACTGTACGGACAGGAACGTAAGAAATATTATCTATCGAAATATAGTTATTACTTATTATATAGGTAAAGTAGTCAGGGATCAAATTAGGTAGTAAAAACTTGTAACATTTTATTCATAAGTAATTAAGTAACCAAAAGCGAAAAAGGAGACAGCGAAATATATTATGATTTAATATTGAGTTATTCAGAAATTATATCAATACCAGACTATAAACGTAAATAGATCCATATTTTAATAGAAATGTCATAAAAGGTCATAGGAAAAATTAGAAGATCAGATTTATTTAACAACTAGCTGCTCCGCGCGGTTTCACCCCCGTGGCTCCACTCCTGTTGGTCTATAGCCTATAGCCTTCCTCGATAAATGAGCTATCGAACACCGAAAGAATTTTTCAAATCACCAGTAGTTCCCGAGATTAGCGCGTTCAAACAAACAAAGAAACTCTTCAGCTTTATAATATTAGTATAGATTTAACCTAATTCGTACCACAGAAATTATTAAAATGGCAATTACCATGTATCATATAAGAATGTTAGGATGGTAGGTAGCAGGTAGATATTCTATTCACAATGTGTCTACTTTTGAAGACAATCAGTCTGACATCCAAAAAGGTGATTTTATCGGCAGACGTGTGTAAAAACTACAGTAAAAGAGAACTTTTTTATGACTACTTGCACGTTAAGCATAAACTCGTAAAAAGTTTTACTTAATACCACTGAATGCGCTAAAATACTAAACAAAAGTTTAGAGCATTAATAAATCTATATTCCCGTCGTATTTAAAGATTTTACGACACCTCCAAATGAAAAAATATATTTATTCCTTTTGTTAAAGCAAAAATAATAATAATTTGTCAAGAGAGCAAGCTTTTTCAGTAATTTACCACGAATATGGCAATATAATATAGACGACGCGGTTGGCGCAGTGGTAAAGTAACTGCCTACTGAGCCGACGGTCCCGGGTTCGATCCCCAGTCAGGGCAAATATTTGTGTGATGAACTCAATTATTTGTTCTTGGGTCTGGGTGTTATTATCTATATATGTATTTATTAAATATTATATTTATCGTCGCCTAGTACCCACAACACAAGCCTTAATTGAGCTTACTGTGGGACTAGGTCGATTTGTGTAATAATGTCCTATAATATTTATTTATTTATTATTTATTTATTTATTCATATTGAGTTACGTTTGTTTTCTATACATATTTATGTATAGAAAAAACTTAATTTTAAATAATTAAATAACATAGAAAACGTATTTTTTTAAGTTGGTATGTACAACATGAGCGACATCTATGAACAATAATTTTAGAGAAGTTCCTTCCTGAATATCTTCCGGAGCATTTTTATTCATAGTCCGTAAGTATATTTCGTCGTTTCCACACTGAAATCAGCATACAGATGCCGTGCGTATAAAAGTTTGATTAAAGTCGGACTTATAATCTAGTTCAAATAATAATTAGAAACTGCTTTCCGGTGGTCAGTCTAGTCGAATGAATAAATGTTTGTGTTTACTTATTTCAAAGTATGTATAAAATAAAAACATTTATAGTCATAGTTTATAGAGTATCGCATTCAGAAAACTTATTTTCGCTTCGATAGTAAATTAAATTTAAATTATAAATATTAACTATAGTCTCCGATTCCTTGTTGGTTTAATGCACTAAGGATTCCTTTTTCAGTCAGCAGCTATTTTTGACCGATTTTGATAAAACATAGCTAAAAACGATCAATTAATCCACCTTTCAAATAATAATAAAACAAAATTAAAATCCGTTCATCCGTTTGGGACCCAAGATACAAGAGACAGACACACCACACACACTACGAATCTACGATCAGCATAATAGTTTGATTTTTAAAATGAAATTTCTTAAGGCGCGTTGAGAGTAAAATTACAAGGTCGCGTCATGGCAATACCGTCACGTCATGCAGTAAGACGACGATTTTGTTATCTTTGAATCTTGCCAAAGAAGTTTCACTTCTGACATATGTACTCAGCACACACGCTCTTTTTATTATTTTCTTTTTAAAGCATTCAAAATGCTTTACAAATGAGGATAGAAAAAAATCGATCGCGAAGCGGGATTCGAACCCTTCTTGGAAGTCACTGACACAATATTATACTTGTTTGTGACAAGATAATTTAATCATTATTTAAATTATTTTTACAGTAATGACTTAAAAATGATAATTTTTTATTATGATAGAAAATTAGTTGTGTATAAAAGATTTTATGTTTATGTTTACTAGTTTTTAATATGTATAAGTAGAAATGCTATTGTGTAGTTATAATCATAGGTCTATAACAGAAATAAATCAATACCATACTGCAGATTGGTGGTGAGACAATATATTTTATTAGATCATAAGTTTTACTTAAAACTACGAGACGTAATTCAATTCTCATTGTTACTTTCAGACTGTACAAAATTTCTAAATTCCCGAAAGTTCAAATATTCTCGAAAGTTCCAAATATGTACTAAAAATTTTAAGTATTATATACTTACAACTAAAAGTTTTAGGGTGACATCCAAAAAAATATATTATAAATATATCAAGTAAAAAAAATTAGCAGTTACATTAGAGAGAATCACTGTTTAATCAAAAAATTAAATACAGCCACGCAGTCAATAGAACATTTTTACAGACTGATTCCACCTTACAGTTAGTTACAATTATATCACTCTCTGTGCACCAAGACGTAAACGGCCAGACAGGCTAAAACAGCAAACTGAAACAAAACATTTATATTTGATTAATTTAAATATGTCTTCTTCTTAGAAATATCAAGAATAACATAAAATCTATACTAATATTATAAAGCTGAAGAGTTTGAACGCGCTAATCTCAGGAACTACTGGTCCGATTTGAAAAATTTTTTTGGTGTTAGATAGCCCATTTAGCGAGGAAGGTCTAACATCACGCTAAAACCAACAGGAGTGAGAGTAAATATTTAATGTTATTGTGCATTTTATCTATCAGTTACTATATTTTGATATAATAAACCGATCTCAAATCATTGATGGAAAAATTTTACTGTAAATAAAGATTAACAGTGCAGCTTGGTTTCCCCTGTGGATGAAACCACAGGCAAAATTATTTTTATGGCTCTATTGCTATATTACCTTGCCTGAAAGTTTCATCCAACGCATTTATAAGGGCCGATTTTTCAATGCTTGGATAAAACTTATTCGTCGAATAATGTATAAAACTAACATTTTAAAAAAGTTTTCTAATTGCCCGTATTTGACAGTTTACGTGACATTTTAATATAATCGTGTAATACTTTATTGGACGGATAAGTTTTATCCAAGCATTGAAAAATCGGCCCTAAGTAGGATATACAAACAACACATACCTTAAACTTAGGATATTCGTTCATATATATTGTGACCATTCCGACGTAAGGCAGAAAACCTCTAGCTCGACCCACTACGTCCTTCTTGGTGAGCCAGAGCTGCCCTTGTGCGTACAATCCTCTATCGTCTACACTATTATTATCTCCTTTGGTTAAAAACTTCACAGTGCCATTGTTTCTGAAATAAGGTATTAACTAAGGTTATAAATGTCATTAAAAAATATTGTGTGGTTTTATGAAACCATGGTAAAAGTGAAACTGTTCGAACGGTTCCGAACACTGCTTTGTGTAGCTACACAGACCAAAAAGTTTGAGACGATGTAATAAAAGTTTCACTTTAATAAATCGAAAGTATGTTGCATCTTTAGTGTAACATTTATTCATTGCTGGACTATATATTTTTATTATTTACGTTAATTAGCAAAATGTTAAAACTTTGTAAATAATTGATACAAAAACTGGGATTTTGGATTGAAAAAGTAGGTCAAAAGGACACTTAGAGTTGCATTATCGTGAGCAGGAAACTTGCAACAGATAAAGAACTAGTAATACTAATGATTGTCAGGTATAAAGTATATATGTGTAGTTTAGCACATAAAGAAATGTGTGTGTTCACTAAGAGTGTAAATAGATCTTCAGAAAACTATGTGTATGTAATATATACTATGTATGTTATATATGTAACCACTGTTGGCTACATAGTAAATAAATATCCTTATTTTATCAAACTTGTAGTGTAGCATAAATTTATTCTCTGTTATTACTTTGCATAAAATTATTCTCTGTTTCACCGCTTGTCTTGTGAGGGTAAAACCAGAAGAAGTAACAAGCTATGTATAAATTATAACTCTAAGAAGTTATATTTCATATTTAGGTAATAAATTCACTACTATATCTTTTTAAATAAACATAATGTTAATTAAAACAACAATTTACAAATCATAATGTAAAATTAATTGTTGTTGTCATTATTTCATTCATAAGAATGTCAGATTAATGTAAATAATATGAACTAATATCTTACTTCTCATGCAGCTTTAGAACCCTGTGAACAATTGGAATATCGCGACCCTCAACTTTGAATACGACAATTTCGCCAACGCGTACGGGTTCTTCAGGGTAATTGGTAAGGAATAAGAGATCTCCTCTGTGAAAGGCTGGCTCCATACTGCCAGACAACACAACCACGATCGGACTCTCACTGCCGGTTACTACCATCAAACCTTTCCATATCATTAAGGCAGACGATACTATCATACCAAAACTAAGTACTTGGTAAATGAACTGAAAATAATAGAGAAAATAGTTTAATCGGCCGGTGTGTCAGTCACGTCATCTTATTTTTCCATTTTCAATCAATATATATTACCTGGCGCTTGTTCATGCGCTTCACATCATCAAATAAACTGTCCAACATTTTTACGATTGTGATATTCAAGTTCTAAAACGTATTTTATTTATAATTATTGGTTATCATAAGAATATTGGCTTTCGAAAGATATTTTGTAGTGAACGACAGCAAGAAGACAAGCACCAGTACCACGTCAGATCTAATTTCTAAACTTCAAAACAAAACGTAGTATTCGTAGTGTTGTACCTACATTGTTTAAGCTATCTGTCAAATAAAAAATCGGTTTATGATCAAATAAACAATTATTAATAAATATATCCCATTTTTAATGAATAGAAAGTACTAGAAAGCATTATATTGGCAAATATTTATGATAATTGAGAATTTAAAAATGTAACTATACATAATAAGGTACCATAACGATCATAATAGCCTGAACAGTCCACGTCGGTGATCAGGATCACATCACGTATTTAATAATTGTATTCTGAATAGATTTAAATATTTAAACAATATTCAAAATTAGCAATAAGTACTTAATATAAATTAAAACGTCATAGTATAAAGAAAGGTAGCGGAAAAATAATTCTAGCGGAGAGCGAAATGTGGACGGGATAGCTGCGCATGGGCATAGACTATATACCTATTACAGAGACGCATGGGTACTGTCGCGCCCATCATAATATTATGTACTTTAATGAATCGATGGATAAAAATTTTAAATGGTAAGTACAGTTAGCGGGTCAGGTACCCACCACAACAAACTTTTCGCTACCCAACGATATCATATAGTTGCATCTTCGCCTTTTATATTATATCGTTTTCACTACCCATATTCGACGTGTAGCACCTATCTTACCTACAAAATTATAATATTGTAAAAGAGTGTCCACCGAGCGAACAGAGTCTGTCTGTTCGCGATAAACTAAAAGCTACTGCATCTATTTTCATTCTGATTTTACGAACAGATAGCACGGTTCTCGAGGGAGGTTTAGTATTTTATTTATTTATTTAGTTTTAAACAACGAGTGAAACCGCCAACCACAAGCTAGTAGCACAGTATTACAATATTATTTCCTACAGTAAGGAATCGCCTTTGATGTCGCGCGATGCCGCCGCCAGCGTAGGTACTTACGCTGCCACACGAAAATACGCTAGGCTTGCAACAAATGGGAAATAAAACAATTTTGATTATTAATATTATGATGAAATCATATCATAATCATAATCATATTCATATGTACATTCAAAATAATTGCGATTATTAAATCTGATGTACCTAATTATTTGTTCATAAATATATACAGATATTGCACTGCTAAATATTATTTACGTGGACACTTTATTTTTGGATGTTCTTAATTGTATATTATACCATTTAACTAAGTAGGTAATGCATTCGCATTGGGATGTACAATCTGATTAGAAAATAATGAGGACAACATATACATAGCTTTGATTTTAATTCAACAGATACAATTAATACAATCTTTCTGAAATATTGTTTCCTTCTGGGATTTCAATGTAGATTTACATCCGTAAACGGAACAGTTTATGCGCGTCATAATAGAATATGTAAGTACCTAATATGTATAATAAAATTATTACACAAAAAATACGACTGCGTCGTCCTTTCGCGATAGTTAATGCAAACTCAGCGTGGCCGTGGTTGCATTAGCCGGCCCGCGTCGCCCGACCCCCCGCCAGTTCCCCTCCGTTTCTCTGCACAAGTACATTCGTCGCCATACTGTAGGATGGTAATACTGTGCTAGTAGTATACATGGTGTCCCGTAATCAGCATATTATCATCATAAGCCTACATTTGTCCACTGCTGGACATAGCGTATATGCATAACTTTAATTATGTACTTATACAAAAAATTTAAACACTGCCCTTTTAAATATTATTTATTCCAACTTATTAATAATATTACACAAGCAAGCTGTTTTTTTTAACGCGACATATCAACATCATTATTGCTCTCTGCAAATTTCAACTTTATTGTCAATGTGTTAGGGGTTGTAACATCTGCAACCAAAATGTCGGCACCATTGTATAGCCCCAATTCCGTGATTTTCTTCTTTAGATTATCCCTTGTTTTCTCTTCAATGCTCTTTATCGAAGATATGTATAATGTTTTGTTGCGTCCGTTAATAATAGTCGTAATACCTGAAAATAAATTGAATTATATTAATCTATTCATATTTCAGATTGTATTTTTAGTTTGCATAAATTAATCATTAAATTAAAATATTTTACGTAATCCTAACCTGGACTCTTCATCAAGAAGGCATTATCTTCACATAACTTGTTATAAATTGCTTGTAAAGTTGCGTCCGGTTCAATTTCTATAACCCTAGTCGTATTACTGCATGCAACACAGTCTGCACGCTTTTCAGCATTAAATGTATATGTATAGACACCATCTGACATATTCAAAACCATATAATTGTTCATATTCGCACAGCATGATGAGGCTAATTTAAATACCTGTAATGTGAAATTTTAAAATTATATAACTTTTTAGAAGAAAAAAGTTTATTAATTTAATTATTTTGTATGGCAGTAATGAATCACTACAAGAGTAGTGTTCAAATATAATTTTAAAATGTATTTATGTTCATAAAAATAACACAAATTATTTTCGTCAAATATCTGCAATGAGCGATAGCACAAGATATTGGGCGACAGCTAATTTCACCTTCACTTTTCACATATATATTGAATATCTACAAGAAAGATTACGAATGTGATTTTACAAATATGAAATAATAATTTTAAAAATATACCGACCTCAGTTGCACAAGAAGCCGCAATCGCCGCATTAGTGCTTGCTACAGCCGGAATAATGTTCTTCAAGACGCCCTGCGTTAATCTATATGTTACGTTTGAGATTCCATGCTTCATCGCTCTTTCTTGAGCCTTTTCGTACACCCAGGCCACATGTTGAGGGTCATCACCATCGAGGGCAGTAGACGCACCCCATGGATTCTCTTTAGCCCACTGAATTACCTTTACATATTCTATACAATGTTCTGGCAACCTATGGAATGAAATTTATTAAATCTAATAAGAAATATTAATGAATAAATAACATTCAATAAGATAAATTTTTAGAAATTTTAAGATTATTAAATGAAAATTTTATTAATTTAAGTAGCATTATAATTATGTAACACATAAAAAAAAGACATTACATAAATGACCATATACACAAATATAACGTAAAGTTAACCTACAAGCTTGCTGAAAACGTTAAGATTTAGTCATTAATACTTAAAAAATCTTACCTAGGAGTATTTGCTATAGTACATAGTGGAAAAGTCTTCTGCGGTGGATATAAATCAAGAGTGCATTCAATACATGCGCTCATTCCTGGTAATATCACTCTCGCATTACCTTTAAACCCTTCTGTGCCTCCATCTACTAAGGGAATTATGCTGCTTTGATCTAAACTCCCTAAAACACATTAGAAAGCATTTTGAATCTTTATTTTTGTAATATTTACAATTTAAAACAAAAATTAGATTATCATGTAAATTATGTTAATTTGAAGATGGATTTTTGTGATGTTATCAATTTTTTATTTAATTTTTCATGTAAAAATCTATATTTCATAGCACTTATACTATGTGTTGCAAATTAAAAAGCCTCCATACAAATAAATCTGTTTACATTAAAATATTTTTATCATTCCAATATGAAATTTTCCAATAAGAATAAAATAATATTACTGTCATCATTATACTGAAGCAATGACATCAGCATGCCATTTAACCAACGTCTAGCTACAATAGAGTCAAGTCCACACACAACAATGTGAAATTGGCGGTAGAAACAGTCATCCAGATCTTGTATTGGACAGTGGTGTGCGATGGCTTCACAGCCAGGAACCCTGAAATGAAATCCATACTAATATTATAAATGCGAAAGTAACTCTGTCTGTCTGTCTGTTACTCAATCACGCCTAAACTACTGAACCAATTTGCATGAAATTTGGTATGGAGATATTTTGATACCTGAGAAAGGACATAATACCTTTTATTGCGAAATATGTACTACGGGCGAAGCCGGGGCGGACCTCTAGTTAATGATATGAGAAGGTATTTTATATGTTATAAATAAAATATATAAGCTGAATTAACTATTCTCTTCATATTTACTCAAATAAGCTCAAATATTACACTTATATTTTGATCATAGTATGTGAATTTTTAAAAACTTGATTAAATAGTTGCTTCAATATACCTTTTATTTACAAAATCAACAGCACACTTTGCTTTTGACAAACCGATATCATTTTTTCGAAACAAAAATTGTCTATTCAAATTGGACAATTCTATTGTATCCATATCTACAATGTGTATCTTCTTGAAACCCATTAAAGCTAAGTCTTTTAGCAGCTCGCAGCCGAGGCCGCCAGCGCCAACTATAAGGACTTTGCAAGAATTCATTATAAAATCAAGTATTTCAGCTGAAGCTTCAAAATCTGGATGGCAAAAAGGACCAGATCGCTCCAAAACTTTTCTGATGTTATGCCATCGCCTTTGCTGATAATCTGCAGTTTGCATTTCACCTGTAGACATGTTTGCCCGATTGCAAATGTCGATTTAAATTATAATATTGAGAAAATACAAAACACTATAATACACTGTGTAAAGAATTTCACTAAAAGAAAATGTAACTTATTTTAATATTGATCAAAATAGTTGTATTTAACAGGCTTTAGGAGAACCTAAACCTTCTAGCTTAGAAAAGCTTTCTAGATAGTTAGTGATTTATGTTAAACAATAAATTCATATTAAACAAATACAATAATAATTAGAGACATCCGTGATTCGACGGTAGGGAAAAATCACAAATTCTGACATATGTCAGGGCCGGCATCAATATGTCATTACTCATTATTTGCAAGAAAATTCAAAATTATATACGCCACCACAGATCTAGCACTAGTTTGCCACTATAGAAGTCCCACGGTGAAAACTATGAACTAAGTTTGACAGAACCGTTAAATTGTACAAATAGGTCGCTCTCAGTCACTCTACACCACAGCCACAGACACACACACACACACTTACACACTTCCACTTAACCAAAGCTATGCGTTAGCTACTATTATGCTAGTATTCTGTGGCTATGCTTTGAACTCTAGTTTAAACTAGACAAAATATGGGACACTGTTCTGTGTATGGGACTAATGAAATGAAGGATTACATTGAAATATTGTTTAAATAAATGTAGTAGACTCTAATTGAGTCATTTTACATTTCCCATCTCTGTTTTGAATTCTTTGGATTTGCATTCAATATTATTGGCAACAGGAAGGCAACAGGGCACAGGTAGCGACAGCGCCACCTATCCGGGACTCCTTTCATGGCGCACTCTCTATTACTATTTTTGAAGAATCTCAAAGTCTAATTATTGATAGAAATACAAAAGTTCAATAAATTATATTTCATATAAAAAGCATTTATTAGAATCATGCTATCTTCAGAGTAAATAATTGTTAAATATCCACCAGTTACCACTATTACCATAGAATAATTATTCATACAATATTTTTAAATGTTTCTTCGTAATAATAAGGCTATATTAAGTTTTTGAAGCAGAATATAATGAATTTTAAATAGGTGGAATGATATATGTTTGTTTATATTTACAAACATCGCTTTTTCATAACTTTATCGTTTTACAAAAGAAATGAATCAAGAGACAACAAGAAGAGATCGAATTCACACGGCACACCCTACTTCCGACTTCCGTCATTAAAAAGAAAAGTCGTTCAAAAATGTTGAAAGTAATGAAAATTTACTTTTGAAACAAATCGATATTTAATTAAATCATTTAAATTTTAATTATATTATTTTGTAAATTGCTGTAGATTAATTTTAGAATAGTGTACATATTACAGATAACATATCAATGGCATGATTTTGTGGCTGGTTGGTTAGTATAGAATACAAAATTCCAAAATCCGAGGACAATCGTGCATATAGCTATATATTCATTTGTTACTTATGGAGGTGTGATGGAGGCGCAGTGGTCGAAGATAGGCAATTTCATGTTTGCGATTTCAAGGAACTTGGTGTGAGTACGCATATTAAATTGATTTAATAGGATTCTATAGTGTAAAATCTATAAATAAAATAAAACTTAACGTTATAACAACCAATGTTTTTGATGATATTTGAGGGAGAGACTGACAGGCTAATAGAAAGATATTCTGATCTATTCAGCAAAAAACCCATGCTTACATTTAGGAATATTGTTCGAAATTAAATTTATTTATATTTAATGCAGTGTGTTTATTCAAGTTTATACGTTATTTTAATTATATTTGATGTTAGATAACAATGTGCCACCGACGATGTCGTTTTGGTAGTTAGACGGTACGCGATGTCGTAGCTATAAAGAGGTTCATGGTTATGAATGACTTATGAATTTATATTTAAACAATACAATAAGAGAATAATGAGAAAAATAATTCACAGTGAGCATGCATATTTTGCACTTTTTAAATTAAACTAATTACAATGTAAATTCGTCAATAGATGTCAATATGGCTGGTAATAAAGTAAGTGCTAAGACGAGAGGAAAAGAAGACAGGAGCAAATTTAATAAAAATGTTACGCAAAATAATGAAGACTCGGAAGATCTCGATTATAGTTTGCTTAGAAAGCCCATACCTACAAGTGTTACAGGGTTTGCTCAAGCAAGAAAAGTGTTTGATTTAGCAACAGAGGAGGTAAGAATTTTCAATTTATATATTTTACATATTTAGTTAGTAGATATGATATTTCACATTTATAGAAGACATTATCGAAATTAGCTATCTACCTAGATAATATCTGCTATACCTATATTGTATAAGTATATAATTGCTTTTGTAATGACTGTATGACTCATTGTATACTGGTGGTTCTTGATTTAATAAATGTAGTGAAAGTAGAATTAAAAAATTATATTCATGCAAAAGTGTTCCTGGGGTTTAAAGTTTAACTTACTTTTTAATAATTACTTTTTAAATTATGAGAAAATATAATAATGAAATTTTTTGTTTTTTTCAGCTTAAAGAACTGCTTACAAATGAATGTGATTTGCTATATGAATGCAAAGTTTGCAGAAATTTATTTAGAAGCTTAATGAATTTCATTTCACATAAAAGGATTTATTGTAAGGAAAAGTTCAATTGTGCAGTGCACAGCCATTTCACAAGTGTCAACTCAACGGTATGTATATTTTATGATAATGTAAAAGGTTTCAACATACAAACATTCATTATGTTTGTTTGTTTAATAAACTCATAAGTTGCTATGTTAAAAATATTAAATTACTAGCGGTCCGCCCCGGCTTCGCCCGTGGTACGTGTTTACGTTTTCTCTACATAAGAACCATCCTCGTACTTCAAGGAATATAATAAAAAAAAGAATTATCGAAATCGGTTCAGCCGTTCTCGAGTTATGCGCTTACCAACACATTTTGCGTCATTTTTATATATAAGAAGATTGTTAACTATCTAACTAAATTCACTTCTAGGTAAACCTACATTTTATAATGAGAGATTAACCTTTATAAGAATTGATGATTGCATCAAGTGTAATTGATTTTTAGATCAAATTTTTGCTGTATATGAGATATTATAACTTTATTTTATAAATTTGCTCTATGGCTATCTCTGCCAAACAACTCCAATTAAAACTTATGTCACAAAATAATATATTTTATAGGCCAACGAATTACTGAAGATAAAAAAGTTTGAGGAGAATTATTCGGAGTTTTTAAAAGAAAAAACACAAGAACCAAGTGAAAATGTTGAGGAAAATGATGCAATTCCCATGACAAAAGATTTAACAACAGTAATTGAAAAGATTGTCACATCTAGAGGTATTCAAGAGGATCAGTTGAAAGAACAAGATGTGGTTTTGCAGAAAATTCCCAAAACGTCTGTTGCCGTTTATCAAAATATTAAGTACAATGATACTTCCAATGTGGATGATATGCGAACACAGGTATTTTATTTCATTTTATAGCAGACATTGCCAAATATATTTTATTATAATAAATACAGTTTACCCTAACTCGTTTAGAAATATCTGAATCTAAACCTGGAGTTTAGTGCACTGGAATTGGTCATCAAAATTTGTTCAGCCGTTTTTTAGTAGTTTAGAAACGTACAAAATTACAACAGAACTAAATAGAAAGAAAAGAGGAAGATATGAATCTAAGTAGGGTTAATATTGACCACATACTTGTGTGGTTTGCGACTGAACTTGTCTGCTAAACAAATCAAAGTTCATAATTAACACAATGACATGACGAAATGTGGTGCAATATTAGGCCTAGGATAAGTGAAGTTATACGAATACCGAAAATTTGTGGCTAATAAATAATTTATAATTGACTTTCAATATGTACATATAACGCGTTTCATTAAAGAAACGAATCTTAAATGGCGGCGCTTATCGTTCCCTCTCGCTTACACACGGCCGTACGGTACCTATGCAAAAAAATAGGGTAAAGTAAAATCAGTAAAATGTATTTGATTATTATCATAAACTTACAATGACAATTATGTTAATGAAATGCGTTATACAATTTTAATAATTTTTGAAATAAAAAAATATTACTACATATTCATTGAGATAATATTAATAATGGAGCAGACACCACGAACAAAATCTGTGCGCCAAGATGGCGGCGCGGGGCGCGCGAATGACGGCTAGACAGTCATAGATTATGCGATGTCACTGACTCACCGCTATAGAGGCGACACTTTGTTTCTTTCTGTCTATTTTATTGGGTGCCACTCCTTACATGCACGTTGACTTGAAATTTTCTTTGTACTTACTTAATATTTATTTTAGATATAAACTGACTTTACTACGCGGGGCTAACAATATCTGGCATATAATATAGGATGAGGAGGTTCAATATGGGCTATGGGAAGTTTCATTCCTTACAAATTGAGCCTTTTTTAGAAAAAAAATAAAAGCCGTGTAAAAATTGTGTTTATTTATATGTATTTAGTTCATCATCCTCAGAACATGTTCCCGGCTCAGAAATTGCTTGTATTGTTCCAGTACTATTGTAGCACACCTTCGGCTAAAATAAATATAATAATAATAATGTTAGTGATGGCTAAAATAATATTTTATTTGTTATACAAATCCGTAAAATTTTATTATTATTACTAACATCAATACAAGGAACAGCAGACTTCTTTAGAATACGCCTTCCCGCTTTTGTGGTATATTTATCCTCATCGCGAAAATGCAATGAACAGATGCTAGTTCTATCGGATGGTAACCAGGTTTCTTCACTGCGGTTGTTTTGGACAAATTTTACCCATTTTTCTCTTTCTTCACGACCCAGACATGGAAACCTTGAATAGAAAAAATATTAATCTCTGAACTAGCGGTCCACCCCGGCTTCGCCCGTGGTACATATTTCGCAATAAAAAGTAGTTTATACTACTACTATGTTTTTTCTCAGGGTCTAAAGATTGTCTGTGCCAAATTTCATCAAAATCGGTCCAATAGTTTATGAGCCTATTTATTACAATCAAACAAACAAACAAAATTTTTCCTCTTTATAATATTAGTGCAGATAAATAAATAATAATTCAATTATACGTTCAAGTCAGTAGCTTATATACAATATCAATTAAAATTGATTAAAATCAATTAACAAAAAAAAAAAATTGGTGATTAAGTAATTGATTTTCATATTTCATGATTTCACCTTTTTTCAATTAACAACCAGTCTATGCTTTTCTAAATATGTAAAATTATTATTTTATACTATAAAAATATACGCCAGCAAATATTACTAACAACACTTATTTCATGCCCAATGTCATATCTTAAATTTTTAATCTATGACAAATGACGCAAAATGTCGCCCGCCAAAAATTTTGTTCTAACTAAGTTTTAAAAATTATTATCTAATTACTTACTGATTGAAAAGTTATTCCTTTGCACTTTTCCGTATTATTTGTATTATTTGTGCAATATCGTAACACACACGTAGGCATATTTGATGCGTTTCACTTTAAAACAAATAAAAAATGAGCGTGACGTTCGCGCCAATGAGCGAGCAAGCGACTGAGTGCAGTTACGCCACATGACGTATGTTGAGTGGAACATAAGTGGTGTAGGCGGTATCGACTCCATATTATTATTATCTCAATGTACATATTACGTTAAAAAAAATTAAATCCAAGATGGCCGCCAACACAAAATTGGGCGGGGGCTTTTAAATCAATAAATAATGTAATAATTAATAATAATTTTTTTATAATTTGCTGAAATGATTCGCTTTTTTCAGGTGAATGAATTGGATACAATACTATCACGACAAAATGCAGTATTACAAAGTGATGGCAAATTCAAAATTGAGAGCAATGTGGATTCTGAATCTGAGGGTGTTATACAAATAAGTGATGATGAAGACAATGATTGTACAGGCAATCTTAAGTGTAAAATATGTGAGTACAATGAAACGCAAGAGCTTTTGTACTTATGTGTTTCGACACAAACAAGTTTTGTAATTAATAGCGTAGCAAGAACTTTCTAGCACTTTTATCAGACTATTAAAGATGTTAGATATTCATTTGATTTTCTGTTTAATTTTTTTTTTTTTACTTATATTTGAAACTTGTAATAAGTGAACAGAATTCTCTTTGCAAGTAGAAACACTTGACATCCAATTAATTTTAATGTATTAATTATTTATAACTAATAAGTCTAAAGGTATATTGAAAGGTTAATTACAATAAAGTGTAATAAATTTCAGGCGAGCTACAATTCTCAACGCAAAAGACGTTAAAGTCTCATATAAAAACAAAGCATTTGGAAAGTCGTCTCGTTTACCCGTGCCCTGATTGTCTCGAAATATTTTCAACGTCATGGAGTGTTTACAGACATTTATTCAAAGTTCATCGGTATGTATAGAATATAGATATAGAATAATGCACAAAATATTTTGCAAAAAAAAATATGAAGGGTTTTGTTTGTGTCCTTATTTTTGTACTTATTAACATATTTAAATTTAAAATTTATTTTAATAAAGTGACAAAATTATTTAAGTACTGATTGTCTCCTTATTCAGGTCTAATTTCGTGTAAACCATTTATTGTTAGTATAATTATTATAGTTCTGTTGTTGTTACTCCTTAGAAAAACTGCAGCGCAGATTCGAAGGTTGCGTGAAACTATTCAATCGAAATCCTTCCGTATGAACAACCCACCGGCGTTTTATGAAAAACGCAAGTCTAATATGAAAAATGCTACAGTACAGAAAATTACTGAGGAGGAGAGAATAGATCAAGAAAATCAGGTAACTTATTATATTTTTTATGTATGTGTTGACCAAGTCTAAAGTACTTGACTTTATAACCTGTTTTGGTAGTGACTTAATTAGACATTCCTGTTTTGGCCATATTTTAATGTCAAGGACTAAGTGATATTATATTAAATCTGTGTATATCATGATCAAAGTTGGCAATGGGAGATGTCAACCGTTTTGATTGGTCTTTTCTTTTTTTTAATCTCATATCGAGATTCTAAACAGACCAATCAGATGCGATTTCAACTCTTTCATTCTGTACCCACATTCACTTGAAGAATAGTATTGTTAATAAATGCTTGTTAGGACAAGTGGCGTGGATTCGCTGTAAGGCCGGCCGTACACGGGCCGCTTCAAGCAGTTGAGACTGACGGCTTGAAGCCGCTACCGCGCGGTGAACTATAAACATTCATTCACTGCCGTACACGGACAGCTCGAGCTGTCGTGACCGCTTCAAGCCGTCAAATGCGCGGTTTGTAGCAAACAGCTCGAGCAGTCGTTAACTGCTCGAGCCGCCCGTGTACGGCCGCTCTGACATGGAGATTGCAATCAGACCAATTAGATACAATATCAACCGTTTTTAAGCTATTGCATAGCTTCTATCGCGGGCCTCGAGCGCGGCGACAGAGTGTAAAAATTCCGTAACGAAAACCTTACACCTTCCACTCCAACCGGCACAGCGGTGCGATTCTATGCAATAGCTTTACCGCGGCAGTCCTCGAGTGTCACCCGTATTTTTGAAGTGAAAACTTCTTTAGCGGCGTTGAGCACTTTTTCTGTAATGGGTATAAAATCTTAAACTCGCGTCAGGCCACGTGACCTGGATCGAAAAAGCGTAAGACGGATACCATTCCAAAATATCAAACATGTTCAACGTTAATAATCAAGTTTTCACTTCTGCCGGCACTCCCGGAGTGCAATCCGTCTTTTTTTTTATAGTATGTACCCACATTTACTTGTACTAATACTAGAGTAAATAAATGAATGTGTCAGGCGTGGATGGACAACATGGAGGGCGACGGCGAGGTGCCGCGGTGCGGCGGGTGCGGGCGCACGTTCGAGCGGCGCGCGGCGCTCGCGGCGCACACCAACACGTGCCAGCCCCGCGTGCGCGCGCTCGCCGCCCGCCGCCCGCCCGACACCAAGCGCATCGAGATACAGATCCGCAAGGACTACCACAAGGGGCCGCCCGCTCGAGGTGAGTCGTGTTGCCATGGCAACGCGTGCGTACAGTTGTGCAAAGGGGCCGCCGTCGTCAGTGTGTTGCCTTGGCAACGGGCCAAGCGCAGATAGATAGAGATGAGTCACACTGCTTTGCAACGCGCATTGAGATTGTTAGTGTATGGTTTGTATTGCCATGACAACGCGCCAAGCGCTACCAGATACAAGTTCGCAAGTGGCCACCCAAGCGTGAACACGCCTTAAATTATTGGAATTGTTGGGGATTGGGGTAAATTATAAGATATGAGATTGAGATATATTAAGTTCCATAGGTCGGTTATCCATAGGTCGCTGGTTCAAATCCGGCTCGAAGGACCAATGTATGGGGGAGGTTTTGGGATAATTTATAAGATATGAGATTGAGATTTGAGATATATTTATTTATTCACTATAGACTTATGGGATGAGATGAGATAGGGATTTATGATGGAGATCCGCCCGGAACGGAATCCGACTGCGGACTAACTATGTTAAAATAATTAATACATTATAATAAAAGGTGCAACATCGACGGATTGTATTCCGGGAAGTTGCATTGTCTGTACGATTAGGTACTTAATCGTAAAGGAATATTAAATGGAAATTTGTGTGGACCTACCATTACAGCCTGCTAATCTTTCAAATACATAACATACATTTTCTATTGTTAATTTTACAGAAAAGAACACTGCCGAAGACGCACCGTTACCCTCGAAACCGCAAGTACAAAATGAGAAAAAGGAAGCTCCAATTGAAAACACTTTGACCGAAGCCATTATGAGTATTGTTGGAGTGTCCACAAATCAAGAAGTGGTTGATATCGCACCTATAGAACAAATTACTGACGATCCGCCTAAACCTAGTATTAATGTAGATACTTTCAAACCTATGCATAAATTGAGGTTTTCTCACCAAGCCGAGAAGAGCAATTTTAATGCATTAAAGAAAAAAGTACTACAGGATGTCGATATAGACCAATCGTCGTGTAAAAAATGTGAATTTAAATGTAAGCAACCAAACGAACTTTACAGCCATGTAGCAGGTCACTACAAATGGTTGCGTTACGCATGCAAACTGTGTAATTTCAAACATTATGAATTCGAGAAAGTTCCGGAACATGTGAAGATTGTTCACAAACTAAAGGGTGATTCTGATTTCTATTTTAGTACAGTTAAAGCGATCGATGGTGTCGAAGCGACATTGTTATCTGATGTAACTGAAGACGCAAGTGAAGCGAATGAAACTAGTCCTGACTCCAGGCGACCTAGTAGATGTTCCAGTGATTCTAGCAGATTGTCTGATGACAGCTCATCGAGTAGTACAAGAGTAGAAACTGGAAGTAGAAAGAGGAAATCGAATCCATATAGAAGCATTACTAGGAAAAAGAGAGAAATCAGAAATGGTAACATCCTTTTAAAATTTATTGATTCATTTATTATTTAACTACGATTTTTTTTAATTTAAATAACAAAGATTAAGACTGAACTAATTTTAACATAATAAATTTTGAAGCCTAGTAGTCTGAAATTTTAATATTACAGAACAAAGATCTTAGAAGTTAGAATGGTAACAAATTTATTTTATTTCTTGCAGATGAAGCTGATGGTGATAGCAAAGATGGCGAAGATTCACCCCAAAAAGACGTCATAAAATTAGATAACGACTCATCTTCAAGTTCAAAAATATTTGATGAAAATTCGTCTGATATAGATGACTCTGAAGAAAAAAGTAGTAAACGTCTCAGACTCGATGATATTACTTCAGTCGTACCAAGAAGACCAGTCAGAAAACGGACTAGACCTAAAAATGAAGATTTTGAATATGATTTATCGAATCTCCTCAAAATGGAAGCGCAGGGCTACAGGGATTCGGTGTCAGCCTCTAATGTTAAAGCGGTTTCAACTAAAAAGAAACTACATCAGGAGCTTCAAAATAATTATAACAGTATTAATAAAGAATGTTGTGGAGCTTTGACTTCCCTGTCTAGATTATCCGTCGATAGTGGTAAAGCTCATATGAAAACTTCCAATTTTGCAATTTACTCATCAAATAAAGAACAAAGGATATCCAATATATTTGTTAGACCCATGCTGCCAAAAATCACTCGCGTAGATAAAACTTCCCTTTTAAAAGAACCGTCGGAAAATAAGGATATAAGTAAAAGTACAAAAGTTCCCGAAACAAACGAATCTGTAGTACAACAAATTATAGAAGATGATAAATCACCAAGTCCTCCTGTAACTGAATCAAATGTAGTAGATAGCAAAGTTAATACTGAAAGCAATAATACAAAAGAAGTTAACGATGAAAATCCTGCAAGTCAAACC
This sequence comes from Colias philodice, assembly GCF_061535455.1. Classification (NCBI taxonomy): domain Eukaryota; kingdom Metazoa; phylum Arthropoda; class Insecta; order Lepidoptera; family Pieridae; genus Colias; species Colias philodice. The sequence continues at coordinate 1,672,411 of NC_143095.1, read as the reverse complement.
ACCGATTCTAGTTCACAAGATAAAACCAAATCAAATTTAAATTTAGTTCCTATAAAATTCCGGAAACAAAGTATAGACCTTATGAAAAATCCCCTCATTAAAAAGAATATTACCGACTTTAGCAAGGCCGGTATGAAAACAAAAATTCTCGTCATCAAACCTTTGAATAGGAAAGATGGCGCTCAAAGTATAAATACACCTTTGAAGTTTCAAACGATAAAGTTAAAAGAACCCGTAAATATTTCCAATGAGGAGAAGAAATCGGATCAGGTTGTTGTGGTGAAAGTGCCCAAAGTAGATTGTGCGCGACCAGTCATAGTTAGTAACAATAATAACGAAAGTAGTTCCGTATCGGATACTAAAGCGACAGACAGTGAAAAAGACAAAGGAGAAAATTGTGATAGTAAAATAAGTGAAGAAAATTGTACTGAAGCTGATAACGAAAAGATTTCAAATGTAAATAGTGATATAGCTCAATCTGAAGCTTTTCCAACCGAAATCTCGGTGCCTGTGGCTGATACAGATGTAGCAGTCCAAAGCTGAATGAAATAATATGATAATGTATTTTATTTTTATTTAGAACATGTACAGTTTATGTTAGTAGTTAGCTATGCCAATTAAATGATATAATAATTGCAGTGATCTTTTCTTTTTTACCCTATAAATCAATGGAATTCAAAAATAAAAGTATCAAAAATTTAAACTAGCTACTGAATGAGTTTTTTCTTTTAATTCTAATGTTCCTGTGTGAAAATCGGCATTAAAATAGCCTTAGTTACTCCTTATAATAACAGCTATCAGTCAGTGAAAGTACCGTCAAAATCGGTCCAGTCTTTCCTGAGATTAGCCGGAACAAACAGACACACAAAAATTGCTGTTTTGCAGTGCAGTGTATTTATATGCATTAACGAAAAATAGGTTGTTTCAATATTAAAAACAGACACTCCAATTTTATCATTGGTAAGTAAGATTTAATTTTGATATTATAACAACAGCATTTTTCATCTCTGTACCTACTAACTTAATAAAGTTCAGACTGAACAGCTTATTTAATCGTTTTGATCTACGTAATTTCAAGTAGGAACTAAATAACAAAATTCATGCAAAAAAGGAAATTATGTCGATCACTGGAACGGCCAACGGAAACCAAATTTATGACGTCTGACGACACAAATAGGTCGGAGGGTCGGAGGCTTGGGATTTAGAATACACTCCAGTCAGTCAAGACAATCAATTCATAATTTCATAATAATTCCAAAAGTTTTCAAACTTCGGTCAAGTGAATGGTACATTGGGACGACAATAAATCTCCTTTTGCAACCTTGTCCGCAGTCCGGAACATTGTTAAAATTGCAATTAATTTAATTATACTAATTTTTGCTGTATGGTCGTGAAAAAAATTCCAAAAGTTCTACAAACTTGGGGATGTTTTCCATATAATATTTCATATCACGTATTAAATTTGCAACCAATCTCAGTGTACGGAACATTTTTTGTTAATGAATATTAATGTTTTTTTTATTAAACTGAATGAAAACGTTGAAAATGTCGAAAAAATATACCGAACGGTTGAATAAATTTGCAACCTTTTTCGTTGACCGGAACATGTTTATTTATAATTATTTTTGATTCGAATCCAATTGTCTAAAAATGTCAGTCGGTAAATAAAGATTTATGAATGCAATTATTATGGACCTCAAAAATCCATTTCATTCTTATCAGAATTACCTTAGAATTACAATAATTTATGTAGGTAATTATGCCAAGATAATAATATACAAAATGTATTAGATGAGTAGGTAAGTAAGTAGTATGTACCTAATAATAATAATCTTGAAAGCAAGATAATCTTGCGTAACATTATTAGCATTTAATTTAATTAAAGTACACAACAGTGTCTGTAGAGGTCATATTGTGGTTACTTTTATTTTATTGGAATTTTTTTCTCTCATACATACTTAATATATAAAAGATCATTAATTTACGAACTTGGTATTTCCAAAGCAAGAGTCTAACCAATATGTTTACATAACATTCAAGTAGGTAGGGTTAGAAAATTTGTAAATTTATTTTAGTTATATATGAAAACTATGTACTAAACTCGAATTATGAGGTTATTATCGTGCATTTTAAGAATTTGAGCAATAAAAAGATTGTTTAGCTATAGATATTTATTTTGAAATAAGATTACACTTTCATACATTCACTTTATGACAGTTATGCACTCTTCGCAAGTGTTTCGGCCTTAGCAACTACTTCTTCAATTGGTCCAACCATGTAGAAGGCGACCTCAGGAAGGTGGTCGTATTCTCCTTGCAAGATCTTTGAGAAACCTTTAATGGTCTCCTCAAGGGGCACCAATTTACCAGCATGACCTGTGAACACTTCAGCAACTTGGAAAGGTTGGGACAGGAATCTCTGGATTTTACGTGCACGTGCGACTGTCAGCTTGTCTTCCTCAGATAACTCATCCATACCCAAGATAGCAATGATATCCTGGAGGGACTTGTAGTCCTGCAGAATCTTCTGAACGCCACGTGCAACATTGTAGTGCTCAGCTCCGATAATGTTGGGGTCCATGATACGAGAGGTCGAGTCAAGGGGGTCCACAGCAGGGTAGATACCCAGTTCAGCAATGGCACGGGAGAGTACAGTGGTGGCGTCTAAGTGAGCGAAAGTGGTGGCAGGGGCGGGGTCAGTCAAGTCATCAGCAGGTACGTAGATAGCCTGCACTGAAGTGATGGAGCCCTTTTTGGTAGTGGTAATACGTTCCTGCATAGTACCCATGTCAGTGGCCAAAGTGGGCTGGTAACCTACAGCGGAGGGAATACGACCCAACAAGGCAGACACCTCAGAACCAGCCTGTGTGAAACGGAAAATGTTGTCAATGAAAAGCAGCACATCCTGACCCTCCTGATCTCTGAAGTACTCAGCCACGGTCAAACCAGTCAGAGCGACACGGGCACGGGCGCCGGGGGGCTCGTTCATCTGTCCGTACACAAGAGCTACCTTGGAGGTCTTGTCCTTCAGAGAGATTACACCGGATTCAATCATCTCATGGTACAAATCGTTACCCTCACGGGTGCGCTCTCCTACTCCAGCAAATACTGAGTAACCACCATGGGCTTTAGCTACGTTGTTGATGAGCTCCATAATGAGTACAGTTTTGCCTACACCGGCACCACCAAACAATCCAATCTTTCCTCCCTTGGCGTAGGGGGCCAACAAGTCTACGACTTTGATACCAGTTACCAAGATCTCCTGCTGGACAGACATGTCCACGAACTCGGGGGCTTCGGCGTGGATGGCAGCTCTCTTGTCAGTGGGAATGGGGCCACGCTCGTCGATGGGCTCACCAATAACGTTGATGATACGGCCCAGAGTCTCTGCACCGACGGGGATACGGATGGGAGAGCCGGAATCGAGCACGGGCTGGCCGCGGACCAGACCTTCGGTACCGTCCATGGCAATGGTACGGACGGTGTTTTCTCCTAAATGTTGCGCCACCTCAAGGACAAGCCTTGGGGATCGGTTTTGTACCTCCAACGCATTTAGGATGGGAGGTAGATCGTCTTCAAACTGAACGTCTACGACGGCACCGATGACTGCAACTACCTTACCTTGCCCTTTGCCTGCAGCTTTGGCAGCATAATTTCTGTTTCCTGCAGAAACGGACACAATTTTTCCACATTCTGCAACAGATTTTGCAGCCAGAAGGCTGCTACCCACTCTTCCTACAGCCCCTAACATTTTTAATAAATGATATGCACGGGCTAGGTAAGGATTTGTCGAAAAGTGAAATTATGTAATAACCTATACGATACGATATCTGCGGCAAGTCAGATACGTATAATGTTACCAGTTTTCGTTACGGAATTATGGATACCAAAATTGTTATCAAAGCAAGGCAACACATCTTATTATTATGGCGGTGATTAGAGGGCTGTGATTATGGCATAATATGGCACATGTTCATTTTTCATTTTAAAAAATATTTATTTTAGAACTAGATTTATGTTTATTCATCACTCTTATTGTTTAGCATATTGCATATGAAGCACGATTAACAAATAACACAATTAATTAAATTGTAACAAAAATAGAACATACTCTTAAGTAATTAATATTAAATATCCAGTCATGGCTCTATCATAATGTAATCACATTATAAAACAATACATAATTAAAATTTTCATTCTATAATATAAAAAAATACAGTTCGCTGTGGTTCGCTGAAAGTCTGGTTAAAAATTCAAATTTGCAGTTATCTTTGTAGAGTTTCTGAGTTTTCTGTTTTAAGAAAAAATATGTCAATTGTCAAAATTAAAATGTCATATTTTGTCATGCAATATTTTACTATGCAATTCTCACTTTATTTTGAATGCAATAAATATTATAAGTTTCATGAAATTAATTCTAAGTTCTAACTTCTGGAATTTGAATAAATATGACAATTTTAATAAATAATTGAAATCTGTATAATAATTTTATACGCAGCGCTTAAATTCATAAATCAGAATGATAAGACGTAGTTTGTTTTCTCCTGTAAGTTATATTATCATGTTCTGGGTTCCCTTGTTTTGTTTTTCTCTTAAAAGATGCCTATTTATTTTCCTGTACATACAGCTAAATTATAATACTATAATTTATTTAAACAATGTTGTTTTAGATGCTTCGGCAGTACGCACTAAAAGGTTATGTTGATTATGCAAGACCTTGCAATATTATTCCATGCAGTGAAGTATTGAATCGTAGAGTACAAAGCACCGTGGCTGTTGATGAAAGCTACCTCAAGAAATTCATGAAGGCAGTGGGATGGATGGATCAAGAAAGAGCTGTAAATATTGCCCTTAATTATATTGAAATATCCTATATATAGATTTAAAGTTTATTTAAATCCAGTTTCGTAATAATTATGCAAGCCAGGTAGCAATGAATGATACTCCTTACTAAATTTAGGCATAAATACATAATATTATGTTGATCATTTTGGAATATAAACAATATATTAATTTAGAAATCTAAACAATCATTCATTATTTATTTTACAATATAGTACTATTTTAATCATAAAATTCTATTTTAATACTAGCGGTCCGCCCCGGCTTCGCCCGTGGTACATATTTACGTTTTCTCTACATAAAAACCATCCTCGTACTTCAAGGAATATAATAAAAAAAGAATTATCGAAATCGGTTCAGCCGTTCTTGAGTAATGCACTTACCAACACCTTTTGCGATTCATTTTTATATATAAGATTTTAAGTTGTTTAACAAATGCAATCTATTTGTTTTACAATAAGAATACATCTATCCATATGCATCTTTATTTCAGCGGCTTAAACTTACCGGTTATTTCCTATACGAGTGTGTACCTGAAAAAATAGCATATCAAGAGTGGTTTGAAGTGCTAGAGCTCCCAGATACATTTACGTCTTGGTTCATAGTCACGGAACTGCATGTATGGTTGATACTCGTTCGTTATATGGCAGAAGATGTTACCGTTACTGGGGATAAGAAGAAATTATTGAAGGGAAACGGCCATTTCGTAAGGAATTGTATTATAGAAGCACTGTGGGCGGACGTCGCTAATAGGATTAAGTTGTTAGAGGTAAGGCTTGATAAATGTTCCATACACTTTAATTAATTGTTATTTTTAAATAAGCATAATTATTTGCTTATTAATTTTTTGATGAATACAACTTATATCATGTGTATTAAAATATATTTTAGAATGAGCATTGAGAATATAATTCATGTATTTTTTAGATTATTTGATATGTTAAATTCAGCATAAATAATACATTGCAAAAGACTATTAAATTTTTTATTAAAACACAAGAAAGTTGTGATAGAAATACCACACATAACTCAAAAATGGCTAAACAGCTTTGAATGATTCTTGTTTGTTGTATGTCTTAATAAGGATAATAACTTTTGAAAATTTGGAAAATTTATCTACAAATAATGTCTTAGAATTTAAAGTATGGAAATACACACTGAAAAGAATTTTAACCCCTTGACCACCGAGCGGCCCGATTGGCCACGACACAATAGATTTTCTATTGTGTCTGCGATTCCAGGGACTGAGGCACATAAATAATTCTAATATAATGTTCTTTCAGGGTGCAAATCCTACCATAGCTAAGAAACAAGTGACGGAATTATCAGAACAATTTCAAGCAGCACTAGTGGGTTATGATGAAGGGTTAGATGACGATAAGGTGTTGGCTGCAGCAGTGTGGAGAAGGTTTTATTCATTGTCACATGATGTCAAAGCAGCACATATTGAAAAAATTGTACATTTTATACGGCATCAGGTAAATAACTATTGTTTAGAAATAATTATTGTCTTTTTAGATGACGAACATTTAAATTATTATGAATTTTCGGGTACAAAACTCATTAGAAAACTTAAAACAATCATAGCATAGCATTTCGCAGAAGTTATGTTCAATTATATCACTTATTAGAAAACTCTGCCTGTAATGCATAGGCAGAGTTTAGCTTCGGACACTGAGTTTGATTGTGAGTCTAGTTATTTAATGTAAATCAATGTAGTATATTATGGATAAATTAGTCCACTGGACAATATATAAATAGAATATCATAGCAATTTTTTATTTTTATTTTAATTGCCTCAATGATTCAGAGTCTATTTTATAATTTTTAGCGCCAGTTTTATACTAATCGTTGATACGGGTCGTTTAATTTATCTGTCAGCATAAATAACATAATATATATGTACTATAAAAAAGGTGTTCAGCAGGCTTTCATGGATATCAACAAGTAGTGAAATCGGCCCTAAATCTAATATGTATTTTTTTATAAGTAGAAAGTGTAATGTGCATTTCTTAAAAATCGTAATTCATTTTTTCAGATGGCAACCTTAGATAAAATACCAAGTAAAGATTTAAAGTGGAAGCCTCAATTAGCGTGGTTAAGTATAGTGGATCATTAGTTAAAATAAATAAATTATATATTGTTGAGATTTAGAAATAAAACAATTTAATTTAAAACAATGCTTTTATTTTAACATTTATGCGAAGAATAACCTTCGTAATTCCTCACACCTCTCTCTTTCGAACAACACAGTGACAACAACTTTGCATAGATTATCAATTTTACAGTAATCATTGCAATGCGGCCATCTTGTGTCGCTAAGTTTTGAGTAAAAAGCGTTATAGATGTCTAGTAACGATTTTTTATCTGTGACCATGGAATGTACCAAGTTATTTAGAGCCGTGGGCGAAAGGTCTTGGATACCAAATGTGTTCTTTAGATCGTAAAGTTGGAACCAGTGCGGTCTTCTACCCGGAGTCAGGTTGGCTTCAGTTAAGTTGTAAATGTAATTGTCGATACTCAATGGTTCCTGAAAAAAAATTATTGAAAAAATGTTGCTAGTTACTGAAAAAAATTTTTTCTCAACTTTGAATAAACTTTCTAGATAATAAGTACTTATCACGATTCGACTATTTTATATCGATATGAAATCTACACGATAATCTTATAAAAACAAAATAACCCTGTATTTAGAAAGCATTAATAAATAAAAAATATGCTAAATATAAAATACATACGAAATTTTCCGGTCCAAAAGTAGCGATCTTATAATTCAGATTATAATTCGAGTAGGTGGTAGCGCTACCACCGCCCCAAGCAACCGCCACGGGGCTGTTGGCTTCGTCGTAGAACAATCTGAACTCGTCTGAATGTAGGTGCCCGTTGAATTCCGCTGCTATCGTTGATTTGAATCTATGGAAAATATTTATTAATTATTTATAAAAGTAGAATCGTGCAATTATAAATTAGCCTATAATGAGTAACTTTCATAAAATCATCATTGCTATCAAGCAAGCTATCTTGAAAGTTCCGATAAAATCTCTTAAAATCGGTCCAGTAGTTCCTAAGAATAGCGCGATCAATCATACAAACTTCAGTTTTATATTATTGGGTATGGAAGTATAGATTGGAATATATTTTACTATAAAACATGTACCTATTAACAATACGATTGTACTCGCGGGTCCAAGTATGTGTTAAATCATGTACGCCGGGTGGAATGTGACTCAAAATGTGCACTTTTTCGCCATTTTGTTCAGCCTTGTACAGCTCTCCTACAAGCCAGTCTAGGTGATTCTTAGCGTCCAGTGGATCGAATACTAACCACCTGAAAGAGAAGCTAGTGATTAACTTATTATTGCGTAGGTATACAATGCTGTATGTAAAGCGAGATGTAGAATTTATGAATTGGGTTGTCATGGGCAGTTTGTCTTATATATATAAAAATGAATCGCAAAATGTGTTGGTAAGCGCATAACTCGAGAACGGCCGAACCGATTTCGATAATTCTTTTTATAATATATAAAGCTACACTACCACTCACTCACTGACTGACTGACATCGCTTTTCTCGGAAACTACGTGGAAAGTGGGGGGGATAACGACGTGATCGTGTAGAGGTGCGCCGAGTGACCAGAGGAAAAATATAGCGATCTCGATCACCTTCGAAAACCGAGTGGACCCCTGGAAGTGCGCAATAACGGTGGCACCTGGAGGGGGGGTGTCTGAACAAAAAATGCTCGGAACTGGTGGCGATTACCAGGGGTGGTGGAAAAATGGCGATTTTCGCGAAAACAAGATGGCCGCCGTACTTTGCCAAAATCGCCGTTTATGAATCCTTACGTCTCAAATTTGGCACACGTGCTCTGTGCGAGCCGGCGAATCGATCGGTGCCCCGTTCGAGTGGCTCCGGGCTCCCGTTTCCGACTTTCATACATTGGAAAATCCAACGGCCCGCGGAAACGGTGCGAGTTGGGTGGGGGGTGTCGGAACTAAAAATGATCACCACCCTGGGACGCTACCAGGGAGCCATAGTAATAATATAATAATAATAAAAATCTTTATTGACATAATAATTGTACAGGTCTAGATAATGAATCCTTCGACTCCTGAACTAGTTAAAACTGTGTCTCAGGAGCCAGAGGCTTCTCCCAATATTGATCATAGTATTATGTCTATAAACTAAACTAAAAGCTCTAAAATAACAAAAATAAAGACAAGGTAAGTTAAATTTATACGTAAGCGCATTTGTGTATAATATCTAGATGAATGTGAGTGAGTGTGTGTGTGTGTATGTGGGTGTGTGTGGGTGTGTGAGAGTGTGTGCGTGTGTGAATGAGTGAGTGTAGTAGTGCATAAATGTTGTAATTTATAAACATTTTCTGTTGATGTGATTTATTATATACAATTTTTTTTTTATCTATACTATGTTGTTAAAAGATCCCTTAAAATAATTTCAGTATCGTCGTAGTCAAAGTTCTCAAGCCAGGTGAGTATTAAGTTTTTTATTCCATTATTGTTTACTTTTTTCAATTTTAATTCTTTATTTATAATATTGTACAGGTGCGGCGCAACTACATTGTAGTGCTTTTGTGCGAATCTTGATTTCGTTATCGGAAATGGGCAACGGTCCACACGCTTGGTACTTTCAGGTAAGTAAGGCACGTCCTTTTTATGATAGCGTCTCAGGGTTTCAAATATGAAAAGCTTTCTGATACTTAAAACTCTGGCTTTTTTATAAACCTCACTTGTGGGATGACTGAATGGTAGATGAAGGCAGACTTTAAGAATTGCTCTCTGGGCACGCTCAGCTGTTATAAGGAGCGATTTGGATGCATTGCCCCAAGCACATATACAATACCTTATTAAACATTCGCACAAGGATTTATAGGTTTCTATTACTAATTTTTGTTCTGCGACAGATCTCAAAGTTTTAAAAATATAAATTAGTTGACGAACTCTAGTAGATAAAGTGGAAATATGTGAAGTCCAATTCAAATTGTCATCGATCTGAACTCCAAGATATTTAATAGAGTGAACACGCGAGAGCGTAGCACAGTTGCAGCTTCCGATATGGTTACCACGATTACATGGGTGAGTGTGTATTTTAAGAATCGTGTCTTCACTAGCGGCACCTTTTGATGTAATACTATAACACATATATTTCGTTTTGCTAGTATTGATAGTGAGTAAGCTATTTTCCAACCAACTAGTCACTACGGAAAGGCAATCTTCAGCAAGTTTTGTTACAGTTGACCAAGTCTTATCGTGGACGAGTAAAACAGTATCGTCTGCGAACATGAAAAGATCAAGTCCACGTAAGGTAATACAACATAGGTCATTTATATATACAAGGAAGAGCGTAGGTCCTAATGTACTTCCTTGAGGAACGCCAAAAGTGCACTCTGAGCATTCACTTTCAAGACTATCAACCCTAACACGTTGCGTCCTAGCTGTCAAGTAATCTGTAAACCAATCAAGTGCGAGTCCCCTCACACCTACATTCTCTAGCTTTGATAAAAGGATAGGAATGGAGACAGTATCAAAAGCCTTTTGTAAATCGAGGAACACTCCTATACATTTGAACCCATTATCAAGATAGTGAACGATTTTTGAAGTCAAAGAGAGAATAGCATCTTCGGTTGACATTCGTTCTCTAAAGCCAAACTGATTACTATTAAGTATGTTATTTTTCTCGAGATACTTTACTAATCTTTTTTTAGCTAATTTTTCTAAGATCTTTGATAAATTTGAAAGTAAAGAAATGGGTCTATAATTGGTTGGGTTATTTTTGTCTCCACTTTTATGTATTGGGCTGACAATAGCCTTTTTAAACGCTGAAGGAAAAACCCCACTGTCAAAACTGAGATTGCATAGAAATGCAATTGGTTCGACAAGAAAATTAACAAATTTTATCAATAGATTTGCGGAAATGTTATCCCAGCCTGGAGCGCTATGTGGTTTTAAGCTAAGTATGACATTTCTGACTTCTACCAGATCTGTAGGAAGAAGAGACATAGAATTAAGCGGTGAGTTGGTTTTTTTACAGCGAGCAGCGAGATCACTTTGCGTGGTATTCATTTTTTGCAATGTTAAATTTGCCAGCGTACCACCAACCGAGGTAAAGTATGAATTTACATTATTGAGTGACATAACTGGATCATCACATGACTGTAGAAGTTCATTTGTAGGATCTTTACGTTTATTTAAATTACACACATCTTTAATAACTTGCCATGTTTTTCTCATATTTCCCTTACTTTTAATAAGTTTATCTTTGTAGTATTCCCTTTTCAGTGTTTTAATTATGTTATTGCAGACATTTCTATATTTAATGTATTTATCCCTAAGGTATTCATTCTCTGGTGACTTTTTAACCTTAATATGTAACTTATTTCTCTTCCTAATACATTTGACTACCCCTCTTGTGATCCAAGGTTTTAAAGGTTGATGCTTTCGCTTTTCTGTTTTTGTTTGAGTATTACAGCTTATTAAAGACAATAGTTTATCTATAAACAAATTAGCAGCGACATTTGCGTCACAAGTTTCATACAAGTCTTGCCATGATTCTTCTAAAAAAGATTTTTCCAAACCTATATAGTCAATAACCGATTTCTTAGTAGAAGACTGGCCTCCACAGTGGTTGTTGACATTTGCACCACAAATATAAAGTAAAATGGGAGAATGATCAGTGATTACTTGTTCAAAGACAAGCGTTTTCCATACATTAGAGCACTTTATCATGAAGTGATCGAGGCATGATGATAACCTCGTCGGTATGGTAATCCCTTGAATGAGTCCATGCATGGCAAGCAGGTCTAGATAATTTTGCACAGTTTGTGAATGGATTGATAGTGTATCTATATTTATGTCACCCGTAAAAATAACATTTCTGGAAGAGACTGTTTTTAGAGTATTGTCAAGTGATTCTAAATAGATTGATGTATTGCGAAAGGATGGAGGTCGATATGAGCATATTAATGTATAATCAGGTTCAATGTTGATGACAAGACAATTCCCTTCCAAAAATAAGGGTTCATAAGCACGAGATTTGATTTCTTGACGGATATACACAACCACTCCATCATTTTGATTCAGAATATTTTTAGACCAAAACACCTGATAGTTGTCCAAATTAGGGGGCGGATTAGCCATACTAGTCCAACATTCTGTGAGAACAAACACGTCTATAGAGAGTTGAAGACTAGATACAAATGCCAAAAATAAATCAAAGTTACAATTAATACTCCGAATGTTGACAGTCAAAACCGAAAGCGCATGATTACTACTGATATCTGAGTTGAGAAGAGATTGAGATTCATTTATGTCACTAACTAGAAAGCATTGTACGTTATTAGAATTATCTATTTCTGTTGTAATATAATTATTATCCATAATTAAGGTGAAAAATACATAATAATATAGTGCAGAATAAAACGGTAGAGATGTTTATCAACGGCAGGGAGAACATTAGGCGTAGGTATGCAATATATGTAACAATTAATAATATTATAAGGGGGATACTGATATGAGAGATTGTATTTATAAATTTTATGATATGCAGTATTACAGTGAGTATTGAACTTTTCGTGGGGTGTGAGTAGTGTGTAGTAAGATAACATGAAGTGATGTATGCGCTTATGATGCAATAGTGGGTCGCTCGATTTTGGAATTTTTCCATTTTTGGCGCAAACATAAAAACGTAAATTTAGACGAGGTGGCGCAACGCGGAAACACACTCACACCATGTCTGTACTCGCCCAGCTTCCAGGATATCCAGAAAAATACGAAATATTAAACTTTCCCTCATCTCGCGAAGACGATCAACGGCCCGCGCAAACGGTAGCAGCTGCATCTGGGGTGCTCGAACTAAACTTGGAGTAGACCTCGAGCAATTACCACAGATAGTGAAAAAAATTCAAAATGGCGGAAAAAATGGCCGCCGCCATACAAATGATAAAACGGCCATCGCTGGTCCGATCGCGCTGAAACTTGGCACAGGGGCTTTAATCGAGCCGCACATTAAGGTGGGATACTCATCATCGAGTTTCCATCGCTGGTTTCCGAGTTTCATACAACGCGAAATTCGACGGCTCTCTGAATTGGCGCCAGATAGGTGGGGGGTGTAGAACTAAAAAATGATCAGAAACATGGGGCGCTACCAGGGCAATCGAGAAATTTCAAATTGGACGCAATTTTTTTTTCAAAAATGGCCAATTTTTCAAAGCAAGATGGTGGCGCCGGTTACTTTACGATCGGTCTGAAAATTGATTTCTGTGCTCTAATCGGCCAGATTTACAAAACTGCATACTCAGAATTTCTCTCCGACCCTCGGTTTCAATTTTCCATACATCACGAAATTCAACGGCTCTCTGAACCGGTGGCAGGTAGGTCGGGGTCGCCGAAGTAAAAAATGCTTCAAAACTTGGTCCGCTTCCAGGCATATAAAAATTTTTGGTAAAAAGCGAAATTTTTTTTTTTCAAAAATTTTGTATGGAAATTTCCATAGTAGGAAGGGTTATTGAATAGCAACGGCAAAAGACGGCGCCGCGGGCTGCTTGCTGCCCGCGCACCGCGCAACCTCGAAGGTCGACAGCCTCCCGGAGTAGAAAATATTTATTAACTTTTGAACTACCGCACGAGCCAAGCGAGCGAAGCGAGCGAATCACGGCAGCGGCTGGCGTAAATATTCAAATAGGTAGCGAGGAGCGAAGCGACGAGCGAGTTAGGTTAACTATTAACTACCGCACTAGCCAAGCGAGCGAAGCGAGCAAGTCACGCCAGCGGCCGGCGTAAATATTCAAATAAGTAGCGAGGAGCGAAGCGACGAGCGAGTTAGGTTAACTTTTGAACTACCGCACTAGCCAAGCGAGCGAAGCGAGCAAGTCACGTCAGCGGCCTGCGTAAATATTCAAAGTAGCGAGGAGCGAAGCGACGAGCGAGTTAGGTTACTTTTGAACTACCGCACTAGCCAAGCGAGCGAAGCGAGCAAGTCACGTCAGCGGCCGGCGTAAATACTCAAAGAAGTAGCGAGGAGCGAAGCGACGAGCGAGTTAGGTTACTTTTGAACTAACGCACTAGCCAAGCGAGCGAAGCGAGCAAGTCACGTCAGCGGCCGGCGTAAATATTCAAATAGGTAGCGAGGAGCGAAGCGACGAGCGTGTTAAGTAAACTCTTTAACAGTTTATTATGAAAAGTCACTGCCCACTATCGATTAGACACCTCAAAATGATGAAATTCGGGGATCACGTTTCAAGAATTTAACCAATATTTGAATAAGTAATTTATAAACAGTTTCGACTGACTGTAGAATCGCTGTTAGCAGATGTAACAAATGGACAGGAAATTCAAATGCATTTTCAAATGACTGAAGATTTCTGCCCTGGGATGAGCCGCGAGCTGCTTGCAGCTCGCGCACCACGCACCCTTGAAGGTAGACAGCCCCCCGGAATAGAAAATATTTGAATGGGAAATTTATAAGCACTTCCGATTGACTGTGGAATCGCTGTTAGCAGATATTAACAAATTGACGGGGAATTTTTATGCATTTTCAACTGACTGAAGATTTCTGCCCTGGGATGCTTCGCGGGCTGCTTGCAGCCCGCGCACCACGCACCCTCGAAGGTGGACAGTCTCCCGGAATAGAAAATATTATAATGGGGAATTTATAAGCACTTCCAATTGACTGTGGAATCGCTGTTAGCAGATAATAACAAATTGGCTGGGAATTTTAATGCATTTTCAATTGACTGAAGATTTTTGTCCCTGGGATGTACCGCGGGCTGCTTGCAGCCCGCGCACCACGCGCCCTCGAAGGTCGACAGCATTTCAGAATAGAAAATATTTGAATGGGGAATTTATAAGCACTTCCGATTGACTGTGGAATCGCTGTTGGCAAATAATAACAAATTGACGGGGGATTTTGATGCATTTTCAAATGACTGCCCTATTGCTTCAACCCAAGGGCAAAAGGGGCTCGCGGGCTGCTTGCAGCCCGCGCACTATGCTCCCTCGAAGGTGGACAGCCTCCCGGAGCAGAAAATACTTGAATGGGGAATTTATAAGCATTACCGACTGACTGTAGAATCGCTGTTAGCAGATGTAACAAATGGACAGAAAATTCGAATATATTTTCAAATGACTGCCCTATTGCTTCAACCCAGGGGCAAAAGGGGCTCGCGGGCTGCTTGCAGCCCGCGCACAACGCACCAGCTAGTTTTATTATATTACTTGAAGTACGAGGATGGTTTTTATGTAGAGAAAACGTAAATATGTACCACGGGCGAAGCCGGGGCGGACCGCTAGTACATTATAAATATTGATTAAGAACTTTTTATAGCATTATATATAAAGCATTAAAATGCTTATACAAATTTTGTAACGAGACGGATGCGCCACGAAGCGGCGAAGGACGCGGGTTCGATCCTCGAATTTTTCTATTCTTTAAAAAAAATCAAACAGTTTAATGTGGTTTAATGCATTTTTGTTAATATTAATGTAATCAGTCTAATTAGAATCACCATCTCATCATGAGCTTATATAGGTATCGTAAGTACTTAAAACTTGAGTTACAGATTTAATAATGATCTATTGAAACATGTATTACCAATTATTTTTGTAGGCGACATTAGTGTTGATTGAAATGACCCTTAGACCCGGTCGGACAACCATAGAGAACTCTCCCCGTCTACGCATTGTTTCCTTCGCCTCGTCAGTTAAATACAAGCCCCATTTTTTAGCTAAACCTTCATATAACCACGTGGTGTTCAGTTTTTCACCGGTTACTCTCTCTGGAGCGAATCTGCGACAAGCGATTAAAATTATTAATTCTTCAAAGTTAATTTTAATTTTTTTATGTCATAATATTTTATCAATATGTATGGGTACAAACACTTGTTTGTTCTTTCATTTTTCTTTATTTAAGTATTTTAAAATGAGGAAAATTTTCGAGCAAGTAATATCTAGTTATTAACAAATTCGTTAAAATTAAAACGAAGTTAATAAACTGTCTTTTCAATTAAATTACATGGCAAATTTTTTTTGAGCACGATAAAGAACAGCCCTGTTCAGTAGTTATTTCTCTAAAAGCTAAATACATTACTGGTTAGTAGGTTGAGATTCGTGATTGCCAATAGTAGCTAAAACTGGAATATGGTCGCCAAAAGTTTTTCTAATTTTTTCCACGAGGTAAAGGTTCACATCGTTTATTAAATCGTATGTTGTTTCCCAAATGTGATGATCAATCGTGTCTCCTAAATAATAGATGACATCTATATCCTGAAAGAAAATGAATAATATGATGGACTTCTTTGTAGTAAGTGACCCTGACACAAACATAGATTCGATCTCTGCTATAGAAAAATATTGTATAAATCGATTATTTATCTATTGTCGGGATTTTTATAATGATAAGTATTAGGTATTATCGGCAGAGAAAGGATACATTTCAGTAGGTATGTTTTTCTCGTCTTTACCTTTAGAATACCGCATTCTTTGTATGATTCAGTACTGAATGGCCTAAATATTATATAAGTATCTAGAGGGAACATTTTTTAGGTGTTTACCTTATGCGTCGAATGTATCCTATCAATAACATCATCATAAGCCCAAATGGGTGAATCACAATTTCTATAATCACCCCAGTAGCCAGCAGGGGCGGAGTTACGCGTGTTTCTGCTCATCTTGCTTCTCATTTGTTTTAACTTTTTTCCAGCATCTATATCAAGGACGATTTGTCCATTCACTTCAGAAGTACTGTTTAGTACTATAGGGTCATCTGTTTCCGGGTTGTAAGTGAAGGTCTGAGTGCTTGGCGTTTGTCCAACCCTACAGCATGTTGGTTCAGAGCAATCGGCGACTCCGAAAGGCTCGTATAATGGGTCAATATGCGCATCTGATATGATAGCGACGGTGAGAGGTTTGGTATTGGTCCTTGGTATCTAAAATAAATAATGAAGAATCAGACTCTACTTACCTATATTAAAACAACGATGTTTTTTTCAAAAAAACCCTTAGATCTACACGAGTAGATCTAAGTTTGCTTTTCCACCAGATATGTGCTATGTAACGTTGGTGTGAATGCGTTTGTTATCCATCAATGCACATAGCGTAGCACTGGTGGAAACGGTCTGTGCTAAAATATGTTTTTTATATGGAAGGATACGTAGGTATCTACGATAATCATTTATGTAAACATGCTGTATTGACAGTGGCTAATTTTGTAACAGATTTACTGATGTTGTAAATTGTAATACATATAAACATATTTCTAAATAATGTGACGAAACCAATTACATTTTATATTTAAATACATTTTTGATGTTTTATACTTACGACGGATGTTCTACTAGGAGGTGGCAATTCAACTTGCCAGTTGTATCTCTCGTCATTGTAGTTACAATTATTGGACTTAGTATTTGTCTGTAGAGCGAAAGCACAGAACGTGCGTGCTTCTGCTTCTGGTGTGTTTCTTATGATATACGTAAAGATGGGCTAAAATACAGAAAGAGTTTTTGTAGCAGGATGTTATATATTTTTAATTATTATTTGCAATATGTAAGCACATTTTAATGAAAATTCTTCTGTCTCCAGAGTAATTCGGGAATGGTTTAGATTAACAATCCGTAATAAATTTACCTAAATACTTACCACGTTCAATTCAACAGCACCACGACAAACTTTAGGAGATACAATTGACAAATTGATGCAAATATCCGTTATTGAGTCGACAAGATCATCATCGGATACTGCTGCATTTACCAGGTCAAATAATGCAGCAAATGCGCTGCGACATACTAAACAGTTCAACGTCTGAAATAGAAAAGTTATAAATTTAGAAATTTAGAAAAGTTGATTAAATTGTGTGTACTAAAACGTGAATTGGGAATCGAATTATAAACGGTATCTTATAATTTATTTCATCCTACACAATTATCATAATATTTAAAAAAAATAATGATAGTAAATAATGTATTCTAATAACTAAGTACTTAAGTATTGGGTAATGAAATTTTTTACAACTTACAACTCTTTAAGTAATATATTAATGAAAAGCAAATATAGAGCATCATGCTCATCCGAGCGTAACTTATAATATAATTATTTTATATCTAAGTGAATAATTGCAGTACCTACCTTTTTCCAGATCGTATAAATTTTCCGGAAAACTATATAGGTCAATATTTAGGTAGGTACTTATATCATGCCTTAGATATCCTCAGCGTATCATACTCATGCAATCTTAATTATTTTTATTTAATCTCCCTTATGTTATAATAGTTAAAGAATCTACATGATAATAATTTCCTTTTTTATGAAAAATCGTCATCATGATTTTATGATAAGTGATAACAAATCGAGTAGGTACTTAATTACTGCTTAATTAAAAAGGGACGTACACGGGAGGCGTACGTGTTGCTTATTAATTTATTTTTAAGTACAATTTTTTGCCGGCATGTGGTATAATAATTTTATTTTACTAAAGATAAATAAAATATGAATACCTAGTTGATTATAACACCTTGGCCACGGACACCGGCCGCGGCGGCGCGACCGGCGGCGCGACGGGCGGCGCGGCAATTCGCGCGGCGCGGTAAGCATGCCACGGGCAGTTGCGTTCGCCGCCGCGACCAGTGTAGACGAGGAGACGAGATGGCTTTATCAAAGTTAGCTCGACGTTGTTTGGAGTAGCAGCTTTTTTGCTCAAGATTTAATGTTTGGAAGATATAGTGGAGTACACGAATTAAATAGAAATGGAATTCTCCGTCTGTAACAACAGACGGAGAATTCCACCAAAAATATGAAAAATATAGGCATGATGAAAAATTATGTTGCGGGTGGCTAGACTTCCAAATAGCTGGTCTAGCTAGAATTTCTGCAATAAAAGCTTCCGTCTCCATTTTCGCGAAAAAAAAACAAACTATTTTAAATTAAGTTCGCTCCGGGAGTAGTCGCCGCCAAAGAGTATAGTACAGTCGCCGCGTCTGCCGCTCGACTCCGTGGCCTGCGCCGTAATAACTCATACATTTGTTTCGATCGCTAGTCGTGCCGCGCGATTCGCTCGGGGAAATTCGCCGGTCGTCTCGCTGGTCGCCGCTGCGCGTGGCATGCCCAGTACATTTCCATACATTTGATTCATTCGCAAGACGCGCCGCCAGTCGCGCCGCGCGAATTTTCGCTATAGCGAATTGTCCGTGGCCAGCACGTAAGTCTAAGCACTGGTCTTAAGATTTTCTTACATTATTCTTACTGTCTTACACGAACACTAATAAATTCAACAGTTTACATACCGATCTAGGTTCCAAGCTTCTATCATCGGCTGCCAAATCTTTTTGCGGCAAATATAAAATCTGCGCTAAATCTTGAATGTAACTTTTCTCCGTTTCATTTAATTCATTTTTACCAGCTTTGAAAAAGAGGCTTTGTAGATCCTCTGAAATATGTCATGATTCGTTACAATGGCACTTATTAAGACACTTGGTAAAAAATACTGTTAAATTTAATAATTGTTTGTAATAGGTAGAATAAACTAAAGAGGCTCGAGAAATGCTATATTTTAGACTTTCATTTTCAAATGAATATTAATTTAATATTATTAATCCATTTAAATCAATTCAAATGCAAATACAATACATAGATACATTACTCTGGCATTTAGTTGTTAAATATTATCTTACCTGATGATAAATGCGTTGCGACACAAACACTTATAACATAAGTTAATACGATAAAAAACAACTTCATTATGAAAGCATGTGCTATTAATTAGCAAAATACGTTATAGGCTCACAATTTTTATATATCACTAGAGTTGCGAGGAAAAACGTCGATAAAGCAGTACGTATTGACCAATCGGATTAATCTATACTAAATACTGAGACAACAAGGTCTCACAATAGATATGTATATTATCGTTTACAAAGCACACATCTTTCTGATCAAGATAATTCTCAAGTGATCGATATCAGACCACTAGACATTGATCTCAAAAAATATTTAATTTCTAAAAAAACCACGCACTTCATTCACGTACGCTGCATGACATAGCCCACACACTATTCATTATGCGAAAAAATTATTCGATTATCCACAATCTATCATGTTTAAAATATTGATAAACGATTGTCCGATAGCATACTGCACATTTCCTTTCGTAATCTGTTTAATTAAATAATTAATAGCTATGAATGAACTTATCCAGGGTGATATGAGTTCCTTGCTATTTGGTACGTTTTGAAGTGAAACTTCTTTAGGCGCGCTTTTGAGTAAAATTTCAAGGTTGCGTTATAGCAATACCTTCATGTCATGGAGTAAATAAAGCAACGATTTTGAATATTTGAATCTTGTCAAAGAAGTTTCACTTCTGACACTCGGCACACACGCTATTTTTTTACTATTGCTATAAGTAATGTTATACCACTATTAAAATAATATATAATAATAATTTCGAGGATTAATTAATTTCAAAATAGACTGTCGTTAAAATAAAACACAATATAACCAGATAATAATATTTATTACTGCAAAATTGTAAAAACACGAGGGTTAAACTTCTGTCATATCCACGTCTTCAATGACCAAGTCGTCCAACATTTCAGCCAAGGTAATACGCGGGAGAGATGGGTCGATATCATCATCTGTGTCTATTGGAATCGATTTTTCATCCTTGAATATATTGATGTTTTGCCTGAACGCAGGGTCCTCTTCAAGATCGTCCAGGAACTCGTTGTAGTCCCTGTAAAATAAAATAAGAAATATCGTATTATCGTTAAGGTTTCAAAATGCGGTTTTTTTCCATACTACTTCTCGTCTTATCCACCTTGATATTCATTTATGATTATAGAGCATTGATTTTTTTAGCAGAATAATTATCAACTTCTTCTATGCCCCTATGTTTTCTGTTTTAATGATCCTTTTTTATTGTTACCGAAGTAAAATTGCTTGTTGTAAAAAAAGGAAACATAGGGGCATAGAATTTATATCTTAGGTATTGTTTGTAGTTAAGTACAATATGAAATGTTTGAAATAAATCCAGATTTTAAAATATAACGATTACACGGGACACGACAGTCTAGCAGACTTATCTATCTGAAATCTATGAAAGTAAAATCACTAATGAATATAGATATTTGATTAATGTTTATAATGCCAATAGAAAAAAATATATGTTTGTTGATTTCATTCGAACTAGTTATGTCAATAATTTATTTGTTACTAGGTTTCCACTTTCCGTCCGCGGCTTCGCCCGCGCAGTCAAAGTACCTAAAACCCGCATAGTTCCCGTTCCCGTGGGATTTCCGGGATTGCGTCATTTTTCCGGGATAAAAAGTAGCCTATGTCCTTTCTCGGGTATCAAAATATCTCCATACCAAATTTCATGAAAATTGGTTCAGTAGTTTAGGCGTGATTGAGTAACAGACAGACAGACAGAGTTACTTTCGCATTTATATTATTAGTATGGATTTTATGGAATAGAAATTTTTTGACATGCTTACTACAAAAAAATATGTTAATACAAAATAAAAATTAAAAGGGGTTTTTCGTAGTTACTTCGCGTAATCAGATCGAATCTAAGATGTGGTTATTTCACTAAAAGAATTCGATATGTATTTTTATCTTAAAAACCTCGTTTTATGTGAGGCACAAACCTACATATAAATTTATAACAATATGTAACATATTATTATGTAGTGTATTTTACATCCATAAATTGTTATAAAATAAACTATTTTTGAATTTTTTTTAGAAATATACCTAATTACTTATGCAAAGTTAATAAAAATTTATATGAAAAGCAAAGGATATTTTAATTAGGAATTTGTAAATTCTGAAATCTCAAGCAAGGATCACCAAGTCGTGTGAGATAAAAATGGAAGTCTAAAAAAATATACCAATGATTTTTTATTTATCGTATCTATCCTCGATATCAGTATCGAATTTGTTGGAGAAATCTTCCATAAAAACATTTTACTTTCTGAGCACAAAATCGAAAAGAATGATCAAAGTCGAGTACATAACCTAGTTACACATAAATTAGATGATAATCGCACAAATTGTGGTATGTAGGCATGTTGTTTTGTTTTTTAATTAAGAAGTTAATCTTATCTCGGAATCAACAAACCAGATTGCGTATCGAAATGGAAGTAGGTTGGATAATAAATAACAATTCGATTGTTTTCATTGTTAAATTTAAGATAAAGGTCCTGGTTACCAATCATGTATAAAAATGTATGAGTATTATGGTAGTAGTAATAATTTAAAATAATGTATGTTGGAGCAAAAAAAATAAGTATAAAAATGATTAACAATAATGAATGTATGTACCTTAGATTAAGGATTGGTCTCCGCGCGCGCGCTACGACTAGATACCGCCGGCGTACTTGAAAAATGCGGCAACTAATAGTACGCCGAATTCGGCGTACCCAAGCCAGTCGTGTCACAAGCATTGTGTGGAGAGGGCGAACCGATAGTTTATAAAGATTTTGAACAAAATCTGAAGTAAAATGCCTATTTGTGTCATAAAACTATTTAAAAATAATACAACAAAAAATAAGAAAGACACAGGGATCACGTACCATCACTAAGTATCGTATTATTCGAAATTTCTCCTTTACTTCGAAAATTTTTTCTACGAAAATACGACGCCATTCGGTGTTGCCGTACTGCATATCCAAAAAAATACACGTGGTTGAGGAAATCTTTTAGCAATAATTTGAACTTTTTTTTTTCAATACTATTACTAACACATGTATAAAAAAGTATAATAAAAATAATTTATTTCTGTTTAACCATGTTTAACTGACTCATATAATATGTTATTTTTTATTTCCGCTTTTTTACTTTTAAACAACCTTTGTGACTATAATATAGTAGCGTCGCAAGTGGATTTGAGTCATGCGACTCAAATCGTTCATGGATTCGATTCCCGGCCAGGTCAGGATGAAAAAAAATATTTTTCAAACTTCTTTTCAAGGTGGCAGATTTCCCATTTATGAGGTAAAATTTATGTAGCTGGCAGCCCAATTCTTCACACACACTAGCGTCTTTAAAAATTGCCTAACACACACTACAGAAATGAGTTGCCGCACTCACAGAGCTATTGTTTTTAGGTGGGGCGGTATCTAGTCGTAGCGCGCGCGCGGAGACCAATCCTTAATCTAAGGTATGTACACACATAAGATGACACCACATAAAATGTTTTGCAATATAATATAATTATGGAAGATTTTTGACCCCCCTCTCCCCCTTGTAACACACTGTAACATTTTTCTGTACCCTAACGCATCAAAACGTTTTACGAGACCCCCCCCTCCCTGTAAATTGCGTTACGTAATACTTCAACGCCCCCTAATTGAATAGAAAAGTAATAGAAAACTTTATGGCTTGTGTACATTGTAACTGAGAACTGAATAGCTGTGTAAACCGCATAACTTTTTGATTAAGATGGTTCTTAGGCATGTGTACTATTTTGGAATCTAATATAAACCATAGACAAAACGTTCGAAATGTCAAAACCAGACTGGCACGCAATAAAAAACGGACTTGGACGGCGTTAAGGCGTTAGTACACCGACGCATTCGCGTGCGGCAGCGAAACAACGAAAAATCTGTCAGTAGTGTGGCAGGATTTCTCATATGATATGTCTCACTCTAGCACATTGTCAGTATTGTTTCGCAAGGAACTGCGTAATGGCCATTACACAGACGCATTGCGAAAAAGTTGCGAAAACATTGCTGTGTACTAATGTCCCGCAGATATTTCGCTACGCAGTAGTTTCGCAGAGATTAGCTGCCGCACGCGAATGCGTAGGTGTACTAACGGCGGGATCTCCTGAAAAGCAAACACTGGCAGGCGAAAAAAAAAATAAAAAATTATTCGAAATTCAAACTCACTCGTTCGACGACCCCGTGCCGCCGTGCAGCTCATCGGCCATGTGCTTCAGCTTCCAGTTCCGCGCGCGGCGCCGCGCCGACCGCTCGCCGTAGAACTTCTTCACAAGGAACACGTCCGGTATCTGGCTGCGGTCCAGTTTGTCGAAGTTGTCGTCGTTCACGTTCGAATCGCCCAAATTGTAGCTGAATGAATGAATGAAAACGCTTTATTGTACACCATTACAAACAGGAATAAGACATACATATACAGAATAGAGACATGCACAAATGGCGAACGGATGGAATAAAAAAAATAAAAAAAATTTGTACTGATATTGATCACGGTTTTCTTTTATGAAATTGTTTACGATAATTGAATTTAAACTACAAAGTAAAGAATCTGATTCTTGTATAGCCAATAAGTTATTTTAGCTTTTTTTTATCAAAATAATCTATTTTAAAACAATAGAGCGTTATTATTTATTAATATTTTATAAATTAAAAAATCGCAATTGTGTTTAAAAACGGATTTTAAACGCAATTTATTGATTGCGACATTATTTTTAATATGGTTAAAATGATTTTTAGGATTTTTTTTTTGAAATGTGTCCAACTATCATAAGTTTTAAAATTAACCACATACCCAAGTACGGTATCTCCAGGCTTTAATATATGACCCAAATGTGTTTTAGCGTGCACAGGACTGACATCCAAGCCTAACTCGCTAGCTTTCACTACCCATACATCGGCCACCACATGCTTGTTCGAGACCACACCTTGCCCCGGGAATGTTTTCTTTTCCTGTGTAAAATTAGTTTGTAAAAATTAAAAATTTTGATTTTTTAAAATAAAATTAAAAAAATACAGTATGAGAAGGCTGAAAGGTTTAGTTGGGTTATACTTCTTAATACTATTATAAAGGCGAAAGTTTGTAAGTATGGATGTATGGATGTTTGTTACTCTTTCACGTAAAAACTACTGAACCGATTACAATGAAATTTAGCACACATATAGTGGGTAACTTGGATTAACACATAGGATAGGTTTTATCCCGGAAATCCCACGGGAACGGGAACTATGCGGGTTTTCCTTTGAAAACGCGGGAAAGCCGCGGGCGGAAATCTAGTCTAGTCTATACAAATATTATAAAGAGGAAAGGTTTGATTTTTTGTTTGTTTGTTTGTTTGTATGAATTGAATAGGCTCCGAAACTACTTGGCAGATTTGAAAAATTCTTTCACTGTTGGAAAGCTACATCATTTCTGAGTGACATAGGCTAGGTTTTATCCCGGAAGTCCCACGGGAACGGGAACTATGCGGGTTTTTTTTTGAAAACGCGGGCGAAGCCGCAGGCGGAAAGCTAGTATTCAATAAATCAGAAAATGTAGTATGTAACATTCTAATAAGAATCACAAAATAATGAAATTACGAATTTAGAAAGCTTTTCCATTTTCTAACATTTCACAATAATATGCATATTTACATAAATGTGTAACTCTTTTAATAAATTCATTTTAAGTATGTATAATACCTACATGTTCTTTTAAAATATCAATGTCCATAACAATATATTCAACCAATTGCCTTGGATTGCAAATTGGTGAAAATGGATGTCTCCAGTACACCGTAGATGAAATATCACACACTGGAAACAAAAAAAATTAATAATTAGATTGATTATACAATAATTTTTTTTTCTTTAAATTAATTAAATAATTTAAGAGATTTTATAGTATTAGAGATAAAATCCAACAAACAATTTGTCTCCTCATTTACAATGCTTGATTTTTAACATACCTTGCCCCGAATTAGCATCAATCAAATGTATTGTGCTCGTAACTCTCTGAACGAGACATATAGGTGATATTGATCCTAGTTGATGCGTCAATTTCTTCGGCAAACAGACTACACTGTCTTTAGACAACGGCACAATCTCAATACTGTATGTGAACTTGTAATTATACACGTTACTGTGTATATCGTGCGAGATCAGCTTCTTTGAGTGTTGACACTTTATCGGTAGAACCGATTGAATGAAATCTACCATTTTGCGAGCGTGATTTTCTGATGCATAAAAGAAATCAAGCCCATCTGGAAAATTAAATTAATTGAATATGTACTGTTTATTGCGACTTTAGAAAAAAATTTCCCCATTTAGCATGACTCAATTGAACATCGATACATCTTGGAATTTACTGAATTTTTTTTACTAAAAATTCTTTTAACATTAAGACTAAGCAAAATCAACTGAACTCAAACAAAACTATACAATCTCAAACGCACCATGCTTCGGTTTAATGCCAAGTGTATTAGCATGTGCCTTATGTTTCAATATCAACTGTTCCAAGTAGTAGAATGTTTTCCTGTTACTAGCGCGTTGTCTGACTTGAACTAAAGCGCGCCAATAATCCTGCGCCTCTGAGCGATGGCAAGCGTCGCACATTTGATGTTGAACAACATATTCCACAATGAACGTCTGTTGCAAGACCGCTCCGCCCATAACCTCACCTTGTACTGTCAGTTTTACCTACAAAATAATAAATTATTTAGTTACAAGAACAGCTTATAATAAAATATGGTTTGAATTAGGTTATAATAAAATAAATATAAACTTTGCAGCAATATAAAAGAATGCTTTTTTCCTATGAAAGGATTTCCAAAGTTGGAAAAAACATATTTTCTTTTGAAGTAAGCTTTATTATCTAAATTTAAACTGAAAAGTTACCTTAATCCTTTTAGAATGTGGTTCAGTCCACGCAAAACCAGCATCTACCAATTTCACTCTAGTCAAGCCTTTGAGCCTTTTTAGGCATAAAGCCAAGAGTTCTCTTGATTCTAAAGCACAGACCACCCATTCTGCTGGTGGTTGAAGGTACCTAAAACATAAAATTACAAATCTATAGTCACAGAAAATATGATATTACATTTAAAATGTATAGGTAACATTTGTGTAAAGGGCAAAGGTAGCTGGTAGCTGCTTAGAATAAATTAAGGTTAGTACGCTGAAAATTTATACGGCGAAGTAGCGGGCAGCAGCTAGTTGTATTATATAGTAGCAACTTACCTTTCACAGCCCCTACAGAAGAATAATGTAGCCTGCTTTGGAATGCCATCGGTAATATCGACGTGAGCTCGTAGACAAGCTACACACATATTGGAAGGATTGGCTTCAATAGGAACTGCACATTGACAGCATAATCTGAAATATTGAAATTAAATACGAGAACATTAATGAGTTAAATATAAAAACGTAACATAACCTCTGTTTACACCATAAAACTTACATTCTGGTGCTTGTAGAGACTGGGGCATCTTCCGGTGCTATGTACTCCATTGTATATCAGATAAATTTATATCACTATTAGTATTTCATTAAGAATTGAATATTTTATTAATTATGCTAAAGAATATAATATCATCAACACCACATAGAACCATGCCTGTTTTGACAGATCACAGATGACAAATGCCAGGTGATTGATCATAGATAACAGAAAATAGAATGACAGCATGTTTTTTTAATATTCTGCTGCGTATATACACGATCAAATTTTGTGTTCTCGCATGGACGAAATTAAGAAAATACATGAAAGATATTTAAATTATGATTGAATGTAATTTTAAATTATCGAGATACTTTACAATGAGCGAATAAATGTGCCATGTGGTATTGATTTTAAATAATAACACTTGACAAAGTTAACTTCGCAAATGGCAACATTGAACTTTGAAGAAAAAAAAATCACCATTCCTCAAACCATTCCTCTTACGTAAACTCAGTGGGCACCGGATTT
This sequence comes from Colias philodice, assembly GCF_061535455.1. Taxonomy (NCBI): domain Eukaryota; kingdom Metazoa; phylum Arthropoda; class Insecta; order Lepidoptera; family Pieridae; genus Colias; species Colias philodice. The sequence goes on along the minus strand of NC_143095.1, from coordinate 1,644,909 downwards.
TTAAAATAAGAATCTTCGATTACTGTACATTCCGACGACCACAAATCCAAACGAAAATGTTTTCTACCGTAGGTAGAGCTGGTCTCTTGGCCACGAAAACGGTAGTTAACAACGCCCTAGCCGAGAAATCTCCTCAAATCGCCGGAGCCCTCGTGAACAAGCGTGATTATGCAGCCAAAGCTGCAGCTGGAAAAGGTCAAGGTAAGGTGGTTGCCGTTATTGGTGCCGTCGTAGATGTACAATTTGAAGACAATCTACCACCTATCCTAAATGCCTTGGAAGTACAAAACCGGTCCCCAAGGCTCGTCCTTGAGGTGGCGCAACATTTAGGAGAAAACACCGTCCGTACCATTGCCATGGACGGTACCGAAGGTCTGGTCCGCGGCCAGCCCGTGCTCGACTCCGGCTCTCCCATCCGTATCCCCGTCGGAGCGGAGACTCTGGGCCGTATCATCAACGTTATTGGTGAGCCCATCGACGAGCGTGGCCCCATTCCCACTGACAAGAGAGCTGCCATCCACGCCGAAGCCCCCGAGTTCGTGGACATGTCTGTACAGCAGGAGATCTTGGTAACTGGTATCAAAGTCGTAGACTTGTTGGCCCCCTACGCCAAGGGAGGAAAGATTGGATTGTTCGGTGGTGCCGGTGTAGGCAAAACTGTACTCATTATGGAGCTCATCAACAACGTAGCTAAAGCCCACGGTGGTTACTCTGTATTTGCCGGAGTAGGAGAGCGCACCCGTGAGGGTAACGATTTGTACCATGAGATGATTGAATCCGGTGTAATCTCTCTGAAGGACAAGACCTCCAAGGTAGCTCTTGTGTACGGACAGATGAACGAGCCCCCTGGCGCCCGTGCCCGTGTCGCTCTGACTGGTTTGACTGTGGCTGAGTACTTCAGAGATCAGGAGGGTCAAGATGTGCTGCTTTTCATTGACAACATTTTCCGTTTCACACAGGCTGGTTCTGAGGTGTCTGCCTTGTTGGGTCGTATTCCCTCCGCTGTAGGTTACCAGCCCACTTTGGCCACTGACATGGGTACTATGCAGGAACGTATTACCACCACCAAGAAGGGCTCCATCACTTCAGTGCAGGCTATCTACGTACCTGCTGATGACTTGACTGACCCCGCCCCTGCCACCACTTTCGCTCACTTGGACGCCACCACTGTACTCTCCCGTGCCATTGCTGAACTGGGTATCTACCCTGCTGTGGACCCCCTTGACTCGACCTCACGTATCATGGACCCCAACATCATCGGAGCTGAGCACTACAATGTTGCACGTGGCGTTCAGAAGATTCTGCAGGACTACAAGTCCCTCCAGGATATCATTGCTATCTTGGGTATGGATGAGTTATCTGAGGAAGACAAGCTGACAGTCGCACGTGCACGTAAAATCCAGAGATTCCTGTCCCAACCTTTCCAAGTTGCTGAAGTATTCACAGGTCATGCTGGTAAATTGGTGCCCCTAGAGGAGACCATCAAAGGTTTCTCAAAGATCTTGCAAGGAGAGTACGACCACCTTCCCGAAGTCGCCTTCTACATGGTTGGACCCATTGAAGAAGTTGTAGCTAAAGCTGAAACTCTAGCCAAGAGTGCATAAACATAAGTGATCTTGTAACTTTTAGTCATTTTCAAAATCAGTTATTTATTGGATATATACCTGTTACAATATTGCATGACTGGTGATTAGTTCTAGCAATAAATAAACTTTATAAAGGATATTATGTGGTTTCTTTTTGTCTAATTCACCTTTTAGTTTCATAGCTCAACTTTTTCATGATTGGATCATATTCCGATTATGATGGTAATAAAACACCACAAGTTTTGTTTTGTCGCTTGTTTCTGAAAATCATTTTCTTGAACCTAACAAAGACTACTTATTACATAAAGTTATTGGAATTCAGTGGAAAATTGGCCATATCACAAAATTAAAAATTGGTCACGTATATTTCATAACTAGCTGCTCCGCGCGGTTTCACCCCCGTGGCTCTACTCCTGTTGCCCGTAGCGTGATGAAATATAAGCCTATAACCTTCCTCGATAAATGGGCTATCTAACACCGAAAGAATTTTTCAAATCGGATCAGTAGTTCCCGAGATTAGTGCGTTCAAACAAACAAACAAACTCTTCAGCTTTATAATATTAGTATAGATATACCTAAGATGTATTCATATATTTTTTGGCGACCTATGAAAGAAAAATCGAACAAAGTCAAGATTTTTTACATGTCTGTGATCGAATATCTTATATTTCAATACCACAGGTTTAATTTGAAGCTGGCACTACTCGCTTGTTATCTGGTAAAATGGCCTGTTCTAATCCATAATAATTTATCTCTGTACCCAAATTCATACAGATCTGGTCAGTTGTTTTTACTTGATAGAATTACAAACGGTGCCGGGTTCGATCCGCAGCCAAAATATTTCTGTGACTTCAGTGCGATTATGATATACTAGCTATTCTCCGCGGTTTTACCCGCAGTGCTGCGCTCCTGTTGGTCTTAGCGAGATTAGCGCGTTCAAACAAACAAACTCTTCAGCTTTATAATATTAGTATAGAAGTATAGATGAGCTAGGTACCTACATTTCTGCAAAGTATCATCTAAATCTGTTCAGTGGTTTTTGCGTAAAGGTGTAGTTCAATAATTATCAAAAAATATTTTCCGTAGGATTCAATAAATTAAACATGTAAATCTTTACAAACACGATATTTGTTCCTAAAGTGGAAGATAATTATGTGACCCAATGGCACTTGGGCTCACTAAATTAGTGAGCATCTGTTTCTATGATCGATTTTCTAAAACCAGCCGGTGATAACCACTGTGACTGAACCAAGAAGGCAGTCTTGGTGGTATGTTCATGTGTAGACTGAAGTGATAATAATGGTACTCCATAAATTGGACTAATTTGTTTATTACTATACTCTTCATTATCTACTGGACAAAGCGGGAACAATAGTAATCAATAAATTCATCACATTTTTACAGCAAATGTTGGAGTAATGTGTAACTGCTAATTTCTTTGTCTGCTATAGGTTGGAGGTAAAATACAATAAATTCGATCGTGAAGCGAATTTCGAATGTCATTCGCTTAACCGCTCTGATTGGTGGCCATTTTAGCCTAGCGATCTAGGAGGCTTGGGTTCAAATCCCACATAATAATAATTGAAAAAAAAAATTGATTTTTATATTAACTATTTTCACATAATATATTATATTGCTACAAAAAATATCTTAAGGCGCCAATAGTGTATGTAACCTTATTATTTAAGGGTTAAAAATAAAAGAGGTTATTTATGTACTTAAAAATTTATAATTTTTATCGTTTTCCTCCAATGCGAGTTGTTGGTTTCTGTGAGACTTTCGCAGCCTTAGCTTTAGGAGGAGCCTTTACTTTAGTTGGAGGTGCGGTGGCTTTCTTTGCTGCTTTGGTTGACTTCTTAGCTTCCTTGGCAGCCCTGAAAAAAAAATACAATTCAGTAAAAAAATACAACAAATTAAGTATTCCTATAACTAGTTCTTTTCACTTTATTAACCAGCATTTACACCTTTTACACACATCATTTCTCATACAAATTATAATTTTTAGTTATGCATGAGATGAATATATTGTCCTACGTTTCCTTCAACACTTTTTTACCCTAAAGCAGACAGATCTTTTCAGTACGGGGCTCAAAACTATGGGTTAATCTCAAAGTGTCCAATCACTTTTTAATGGACTCGACAGTCAGTTCTTTTAAATATCATCATAACCGTGAGATCACTTGAAATAATGTTCAAGTATTATATTCATTATAATTGAAGTGAAACTACTTTATCGGGGTTGGAAAAAAAATTTAGTGTAACATTTTTTAGTTACGTGTGACATTTTTCCGTTACGCGCCATCTTTTTCTTATCCCTACCACGCGTGATCAACGTATTTCTGTAAAGTTGCATATTATAGTAAATTATTTTTTGAAAAATAAGGTCATAAAGAAGTTTCACTTCTTACGTGTGTACACACCAGTGGCGGTACGTTCATACAAGCCGAAAAGCCCGGCTTGCCTTAGAAATTCGCTACGAGACAGGAAAATACCCATATTCACGTTTGAATATTCGCGCGCAATGAGCAATTCATAATCTGCTCCGAATTCAATGAAAACTCACCTACAATATAATATATAATACGCCTAGCATAAAACAATGACGAATTCGAGTAAACTTTTTAATTTCATCCTTCTTCCTATCGGAATAAGGTCGTACCTTTTATATGGACGTTACAACCTAAATTGGATGGATTATAAACAGTGCGGTGTCTCGCTTGCACGCGTGGGCTTTTACCGGGCTTTGCGCTCATCTCTTCTAACGTATGAAATTTCGTCGGAGTAGATACATACCTAGCTATAGAACTCTATAGCAATTTGTAAGGGGCATGAAGCCCGGCTTTTTAACAGTGTGAAGATAGTTACGATTGCGCGAACGAACGTCGTGAATATTATAGTTTGTTTGAGCGGGTGATTATACCGGTGTAATTTAGGTTAAGTTTTTCGAATTTTGTGGTAAAATAAGTGTCGCGACAGCAGATTGTGTTGTAAATTGTGATGGTTTACTTTGTGCTCAGCGGGGGAAAGGTAAAATCATTAAACTTTACTGAAAAACAATTAATTTCTTCATCAAAACCAACTCCCGATTTGTGCATTACCGAAACTAGTAAGTCACATATAAACGAAATTTTAATTGTAATGTTTACGAACGATTTCATGAATGAGAATTGCTTAGAAGAAGCCTTTCCCCAGCTGTTGAAATTTGCACATATTTTGGTAGTTACGATTCCTGCTAGTAAATAGGTAGTAGTTCTTCCACGGAGCGTGCTTTCTCATCGTATTCATAGGTACGTTTATTTAATTATTAAGAAATACTTGTGTATTTATTTGGCCAAGAACGCCTTTCTGAATTAGGTATCAATAATTGCCATAGAAAAGGAGCTGTTAGGTAATTGAATTCTAAAATAAACACCTAGGTACTTTCTATAATTCCGATGTTATATTATCTTTCCTTCAGAAAGATTGGCGTTTTGAATTAGAATATAAATGATCTGTACAATTTTCTACAGTTTTATATAATTTATCGATTTTAATGATAAACGTTTGACTCAACTGTTTGCGGGCGCGCGTGAAAATTTAAAAGATTTGATTCGGGATGTAATATGTTCACGTTTTTTTATAAGTTTTATAACGAACATAATTACACATTATACCTAGGTAGGTATATTATTCATGAAAAGGGTACCCATCAAACACTTTGAAAAATTTGGGCTTGCCCAGTCCTTACACCCTAGGCACGCCACTGGTACACACACACATTTTTTTTCCACTATACAATAAAACATGCCATTAACTCACTTGATAGCCTGTTCTCTTTGCGCTTTCCTGACTTCAGGTTTCATGTTCCTCTTGGCCATGATGTCACTTAGAGAAGCACCGACAATAGCCCTTTGGAACTTTTGAGTTCTGCGGGTGCGCTTCTTAGCCTGTTCCTCCTCTTGACCCTTCTTGAACTTGCGCCTGGTGAAATTATTGTACAGTTAGTCCTATTAATATTGTAAATGTGAAAGTTTGTAAGTATGGATGTTTGTTACTCTTTCACGCAAAAACTACTGAACCGATTACAATGAATTTTAGCACACATATAGAGGGTAACATGGATTAACACATAGGATAGGTTTTCCGGAAATCCCACGGGAACGGGAACTATGCGGGTTTATCTTTGAAAATGCGGGCGAAGCCGCGGGCGGAAAGCTAGTAATAAAATATGCTAGAACCATGTCCTTTATATGGACACAAATAGATCATAATTCAGTAAAAGATAACTTGTATACATTGTGCAATTAATTTGCAATTGGATGAAATCCAATCCTTCTTATACTCTTTTTATAACTATGTAATAAAACAAATACAATAATCTAAATATTGGCGAAGTATAAAACATAATTTTAGGGATTTTTGAGTATTTTTTTTAATTCTACTATTTTACATCATTATTAATTAATAATTGTGATTTAATAAACAAATCTACACAGCACAAAGTTATAAAAATTTTTAATATTACTTACCTGTAAAGGACAGTCCATGTCACCTTACGAGGATTCCTTCTCATGAGGTGAGCAGCTTCACATTTTGAGTTCAGGAATGTGAAGGTCTGAAATATACAAAATACAAAATTTTAAGTAAGTTTTTCAGTCGTAAAGTTTTCATCAAATGTTCATTTTATATAATAGCAACTTTAGTAATAGTAAGACTTGTAAGAATAGTTAATATAGATATAAATATATCGTAATAAACATTTGAGGAGCGTCGGAACAAAAACCGATAAACGACATGCTGTATTTTTTTTTTTTTTTTGTAATTTCGATGCTTTTGCATTATTTTACATGATAAGCTTATTGAATCTGTTCTAAAGCCGATGAATCTAGTAGAAAAATGCGCTTCAAGTTAAATGATCTATACAGATACCGATAAATCCACTGATGAGGTAAAAGAAAATTGATATCTTAACAGAAACCGATAAATCCTACATAAATTTGATAGATTTTTATAAGGTTGAGACAAAAACCGATATAGCAATTTTTAATTTTTAATTATTTAATTCCTCATATACTTAGTTTTACCCAAAAATGTTAATGGTTTTTTCACATAGCGGTAAAAATGTACTTTAAGGGCCGTTGAGGGAGGGGGGTAAAGGGGGGGAGGAGGTGAGGAGGGGGGGAGAGGAACCCCCTCTGTGAAGGAGGAGGTGCGGAACCCCCCCCCTTTTCGAGAAAAATGCAAAACAATTTTTGAGGTTATGTTACGAAATGTAATAGGAAAAAGGGGGTAATGGAGAGGAGATTTGGCAGGGAGGGTTGGAAAAAGGAGGGGGGATAAGAATACAACATAAAATACAGTAATTTTTGACATTTTTTTTAATAGTTTCATGAGAAAATGTAAACTTTTTTAAGGAGGGGGAAACGAGTGGGCTTCGCCAGAAGACTCACTTCGTCGCCCCCTCGCTTTACAAAAACACTCTAGTTGTGTGACAGACAAGACCACGTGGGATCGGGGTGCTCCGATTCGGATCTGCTACTCGAAGTGACCTAACTCGACTCAAGTCGGGGTGCTCTGATTCGGATATGCTACTCAATGTAACCTAAATCGACTCAAGTTGGGGTGCTCTGATTCAGATCTGCTACTCAAAGTGACCTAATTTGACTCAAGTCAGGGTGCTCCGATTCAGATCTGCTACTCAAAGCGGGCTAACCCAATTGGTGTGCTCGATCTCAAATCGACTTTCGATTTTTTCTTTTATGGTAAAAAAAAATATTTAGAATTAACTGAATGTACTCACAATATTATCGAATTCCCTGAACTAAAAAAATTCCTGGTTTTACTGATAAGAGATCCCAGAGATTGTTTATTATGGTACCATTCTTGGGCTACATAAAAATGGATTTATATTTACATTGCAAATACAAATTTGAAAAAAATCGATTTTTCAGAAATCGATTTTTATATTGTGTCAGACACTGCCTTAGCTCCGGCGCTACGGGAAGTGCAGCCCTTCCGCCCTTGCGTGACAAAGCACGGTCGCCCGTACTCCGCTTCGCAGCTTCGGCTTGTTGGTCGCCTTCAGCGACCAGCCTCAGCCGCTCCGCTCCGCACGGCTCCCGAGCTTTGTCACGGCGGGCGAGGGCTGCTCTCCCTCCGCGCCTCCGGCTTTTTACATACACTCTAGGGGTAGGGCAGACAAGACCACGTGGAATTCGGGGTTGACAGCTTCGGTTCTGTGGCAAATCTTATGATAATGCAATGCTTATTTTAGCGTAACGTTTTTTAGCTAGATTCGGACTTTCGCAGCTTAATATTGAATACATAATATTCCATCATTGAAAAAAATTACATTTTACAAGAATTGTACTTGCAAAAACGAAACGCAACAAAAAAAAACAAATGTCAATATGGTTGCTCGAAATTGTATGAAAAATTATGAAACTTTGATAATTAATTTCTAAAAAACTATAAATCTCCGCCGGTTAAGATTTTACGGGTCAGTTACTTAGGCATAGACCTTTCTCCAAAAAAATTTTGGTTGCCCAACTCGATGGCCCTTAAGGTACATTTTAGCCCCATTTTTTTTTTCGTTTATTACTTCACACACGAATCTGTTGATTTGGCCACCAAACAATGTTGCTAATGTTGATATATTAAGATTTTCTACTCTCTTTTACATAAAAAAACAAAGAAATTAAACGTTTTTTCCGATTTGTCAAAAATCTTAGAAAGTGGATTTAGCGGTTTTTGTTCCGAAGCTCCTCATTTGTTTTCCACACATGCATCCATATCACAAGAGTGTATTCAGAAACATAAACCTAGGTGAAGGTTAGTTATTTGTTTACAGCATTTGCACTATATTTTATATCTCATGTACCCAATTCATGTATGCTATGTAAAATGAAATTGAATGTGAAAGAGATTTTGTCTAATAATTTACCTTTCCATCCACTTTAACCATGGTCTTCCCATGGCCGGGATATATTTTGTAACCACTGTAGGCGCAAAGTCCGATCCTGAAAATAAAACACACATAATGTAGTCAACACACAACACTTTATTTTTCAGATAAACACATCGACAATCACATCGTGATTAATTATATTATTTTAAATTAAAAATCTAAACCACAACGTACTTCATTTTGACTTCTGTGAAGAAAGAAAGAGCTAGCAAGCGATGGGACAATTGACAAACGCCTCTTTGACACTGACAAATGACAATGACAATAGATTTTTCTCCTTGCTTGCTACTATAAAATATTATCTACTGAGTTGCCCCAAGTTGCCCCGTGGTTGCCCCAATTCTTAATAAAGGATATAGACGAATTAACTACATATGTTTTGTGATCATATTATTAAAAATATTTTGTGAATCACATTCCTCTCTAGATAATTTTTTTGTTTATCAAATTGCTGCTTTTATTTGATCTAAGGTCGCGTTTCCAAGCTTGCTTGTAACCAAGAAGCCTATATAGTACGACATAAAAGAGATGAAATTAATTATTTTGGAACTAATTCGTTTTTCATTACCTGGCAACCCTGAATTGGCAATGTAGCTGTCAAGTTGAATAAAAATTTGTTGTTTTTTTCGTGAAGTGGAGAATTATTGAGATAAAATTGTTATTTAGAACAAGAAATTTAAATAAAAAAGGAGACATCATGAAAAAAGTTAAACGTAGCGGTGTCCGTGATGTGGTGTATAAAGTTTTTATTCGGTGTTTGTCCGAATTTCAAGCTGGAAATTTATTGACTGATTTGGAAAACGTTTACAAACGTACAGCAGAATATACCGGTGAGATTCCATTTATTTTTGCTCAGTACTACGTAAAATAGAATATTCCATTAGTAACGAGTGTTTAATGTATGTATGTATGGCGATTATTACGTTTTCGCAATTTAATTTGAGGTTATTTGTATGTAAACAAAAACTAGTTTTTATAGTGCGACCAGCACAATTTGAGTCAAGAAGTTATATCCAATCCAACCAGCCTCAAATAAAGTACCTAGTTTAGATTTTACTACATATTATAGTGATAACTGTTTTCATACAGCTATCTATCTATTAATCAATCAAACCATAAGAAAAAAAATCATATTTACTGTATCATATTTACAGATACTGAAGATGCCCCGTACCCTCTTGCCAGTACTTCGAAACAGAGTGATGATCAGTCCTTTGAAGGAGTAGAATATTTAGATTTTGATGAATTATATTAATGTACAAAATTTATCTACAAAAAAAATAAAAATATGTGGTTTTCAAATCGCCTTGTTTTTTTCTACCCGACGGACCCAGAAAGAGGGTAATGTGTTTGAGCTGCATGTATGCTTGTTTGTTTGTATGTTTGATTCTATGTGCGCCTCTGCAGTCTAAACACTTGACCGATTTTTATAAAATAACTAATTCCAAATACATTTAAGTAAAATTTGACCTAGGTAGGTCAATTAAAATACTAATGTATTTTTGTCTTAAATTACACTATTGCTACAATGAAACAATTATAACGGTCTAAATCGCGGTATTTATTTTAGATTATATTATATAGATTTTTGGATTTTTATTCTATAGTATCAAGATCGCTTGCGTCGCAGTATCAGTGTTGCTATATGAGCGACGGTGGCGCCCTCATTTATTTTCATCTCTTTTGTGTCGCACTGTACATATCTAATACACTTGCCAAGTTAGGTGTGAAAGGGATAAAAAACATACAGGCGTCATTCAACGTCATATTTTCTTGTTACAATTTAATGGTCATAGTGCAATCTCCAGTGAGATATAAGCTTCTTGCTTGTAGCATATCTTTGGGCGTATTCAGAAAGAAAGCTTGAAACTTATAAGCGCCTATAAGCGCTTATCGGCGCTTATAAGCGCTGGTAACCCGCGCAGGAAAATATATGAACATGCGCTTATAAGCGCTGATCGGCGCCGACAAGTTTGTTGAAACTTGTTGAAACTTGTCGGCGCCTATCAGCGCTTATAAGCGCATGTTCATATATTTTCCTGCGCGGGCTACCAGCGCTTATAAGCGCCGATAAGCGCTTATAAGCGCTTATAAGTTTCAAGCTTTCTTTCTGAATACGCCCTTTGATGAAGACCACAATGAAGACGAACAAAAAATGTCTGTGAGTTTTTTGATTTTTCACCCTTATCCCAGCAACATATTTTTTTTTTTAATTCAACCATGGAAAGAAATTCTGTATGTAACTATGTCTATTTGGACTAAGATTTGGACAACGTAAGCACCACGGTCAACCCGCAACAGCAATTTTGACGATAATTAATCAATCTTAAAATAGCATTAAACCATGATTAAACCAATTTAGTTTCTCCTGAGGTTTCTCCTCTGTTTTGTTTTGTGATTGAGTGTCAAAGTCTTAGATTAGTCAAAGTGGTGTCAACTTAGGTGTCAATCAGTAATCTGTCAATACAATGACAGTTATGTGTCAATAATTGTCAAAACGACAGTCGACAAGAAATAGTAAAATCTACTGAGATAAAATCAATAATATTTGAGTTGAATCCTGTCTCTGCCTACGCGTACTTATTGGGTGGAGTTGGGGTGGAGCCATTAATTTAGAGAAGAAGAATAATGTTCATTTAAAAAAATAATTTCAACTTGTATTAAGTGTAAAGTGGTACCTATGTCGATTACCCTGTAGGAAAGTTTAATTATTAACAAATAAAAAGGAATACTGTGCATTCATTAATCGATAAATTTATAATTCTCATAGCTGCCCACAACATAGTTGAAACATGGGAGAATCAAGTAAAGAAAATTCAAATCAATTAGACATAAATGATAGTAATTTTAATTCGGACATGTATTTAGAATGCATTATGAGATGTGCCACTCTTAAGCAAATGTTGGATAAAGAAGCAGAGGTCTTAACTCAAAGCCAGTTCTTGCAGTCTGAAATGCAGACTTTAGTTTATGAGAACTACAACAAATTCATATCAGCCACAGAAACTGTGCGCAAAATGCGCACAGATTTTCAAATCATGCAGGAAGAAATGGATAAACTAAAAGAAAACATAAATAGAATAACCAGTTTCAGTTCTAAGATTTCAACATCTCTAAGTGATAGTGGAAATAATGTGAATAGGCTATGCAGTACTCGGCAACTGTTGGATAAGTTACAGTTCTTGTTTTTGTTGCCCACGCAGTTGAACAAAGCTATACAAGAAGGTAGATATGCAGATGCCGTCCACGATTACACACATGCACAGAAAGTGTTACAGAAGTATGGTAATCAACCATCTTTTAAAAGTATTCAAACTGAATGTTCAGAAATAATTTATGACTTAAAGAAAAGCTTGAGAGAGAGATTGCTAACTCCGGATACATCTGCATCTGAATTGGCAGAAAGTGTTGGCCTTTTAAGGCAGCTACAAGAATCAGACTCCTCATTGAAAGATATATTCTTAAATTGTGCTGAAAGTAGATTGGAACAACATTTAAAAGAACTTGCTTCCATGGTTGAAATAACAGATATACTGGAATGGGTTGAAAAGTGTAATAACACATTGCTAGCCGATCTAGGTATTGTGATATCTTGTTATCATGAAATGTTTGAAACTGATAATGATTGTTTGCCAGATTTTGCTGACAAAGTAATGACTCAAGTGTTTTGCCTCTTTGAAGATGTTATAAGGAGACCAGAGAATATTGGAACTGAAATCCTAATAAGAGGTCTTGATAAGTTCTTTAGAAAATTGCAGGCAATGTCTGAAATAATATCTAGTGATGGAGTATCTAATAAAGCATTAGAATTTGTTGTTCAATGTATTAACCATAAAGCTACAATGCAATATCAAACAATTCATGTACAATTTAAAGAAAATTTAATGAGAGTAAGGCAATCTTTAGCAAGCAAAGGTACAGAAAATGTTGATCTCAAAGATATACTCAATTCTTTACAAGTATATCTAATGCAGAAAGTGCAAGCGTCACTCCTAGATTTGATGGCATTTTTACAGAACAATTTATCCTTTGGCTTAAAGCCTTGGTGTGCTAAGGCAGTTGCAGATAGCTGTTGGAATGTTATATCAGAAACCCTCATAAACCTGTCAGATATGGTAAAGAAAATGTCTTGCTTACAGTCATCAAACAACATTCCCTTTGAACTCTTCCTCATTCTAGCCAAGTTATGTTTAGAAATGCAAGAAAGTGGTGTTACAATTCTACAAAACCATTTAGTTAAATTATTAGAGGAAGCTGCACCTGGTTTAAGTGTAGAGAAAAAAGAAACAAATAATGTCATGGTCAATTTGTCCACTGCTGCTCAATCTGCCTTAGATTCTGAAGTGGTATTTATTGGACAGACTGCGGCGCAAATGTTGCGAGTGTCCGTGTTGGCTCGGGATTGGTTAAGAGCACCAGAGCCTCGTGGGCCGCGAGCGGTGTGCCGCCGAGTGGTGGAAACTCTTGCCAGTGCGGATAGTGCCGCGTCACAACTATTTCCTTCCAGTATTAAACCATCGAGCGATTCCAGCCGCCGTACTATATGGTCACGTGCTCCCTCTTCATTCTCGCCAATTAACCGGCTGTTTTCCGAACGAATCGAAGTTTTTAGTCCAGCTGGCGCGGACAGAGCTGCTCTGTCCAATGGTGCATTGAAAGTAGCTCTAAAAGCATTAGTGGAATGCGTACGCTTACGCACTTTTAGTAGACATGGTTTGCAACAATTACAAGTTGACGTTCATTTTCTACAACAAAGATTATCCTGCATGGGTAATGATGAAAGGTTACTGAATGCTCTATTGGAAGATGCGCTGTCCTCCGCTCAGCTGCGATGTGTAGATCCTCAATTGATGGAACCTAGTATTGTAGATATTATTTGTGAACGTGGTTAGGCTTTACGTTAGTTGAATAATAAATGAAATTGTTTGTTTTACGAATGCAAGTAGGTATAGCCTACTGATTGCAAATTAAATGTATTATATTGAATATGAGGCCCTGCGCAGACGGCACACTTTTTGTGCAATCGAGTCTGCGGCGCACAAAAAGTGCATGGCGCGCAAAAAGTCGGTCGCGGATTTTTCACAGACTCAACGCACACGACGCACATCTTCGATCATTTTGTCGGCAGAGCTGTAGGGACGTAGACGCTATGGAAATCGTGTAAAGTGTGCGCCGTCTGCGTTAGCGCGCGTTGAAGCAAACGTTCAATTCTTTTCACACACTTTTGTGCGGAGCGGCGCGGTGCGGTCTGCCCGAATTACACGGATTTTTTGTGCGCCGGACTTTTTGCGCGTCGTGTGCGTTACTGCATATAATTTCATAGGTTCTATTTTCACAGACTAAAAAGTGCGTCACGGATAGTCTGTCGTCTGCGCAGGGCCTTATAGTAATTGGTCCTAGCATGTCTGGTTTCCGGCGCTGGGTCAGAACTACATCAATGCCACTCATTCCAAGTAAATTTACCATTCAGTATTCAGCTCTGAATCAGAATAGACCGGCGGCTATTGGATGCGTGTAAATGACGCGATCTAGAGTCAGTATGGCACCATAATCCAGTAATGCTGGAATCATATTAGTAGGTAGGTATATCGGTTCTCATTTTATCGACGATCTGATTTATAACGAAAAATGTCCTAGGACCCTGGCCTAGGTTATAGGTAGTATAGTATAAGAACCTATAGAATTAAAGTACCTATATATAAAATGTAAGCTTTTAGCTCATTTCGGAATTCATAAATGTTGTGTAGCTTGTGTTTGAAAAAAATAAATACAGCAATGAAACCGTGGATATAATCTAGTGCATATTAATTTCCAACAATTTGTTAATGTAGGTAACCTAGGTTGCTAACAAGGTAAGGTTGCTTCACCTATTTATAAAATAATGAAGATTTTTGATTACTTAGGTCTTAGATTGTTAAATAGGTATGTACTGTATGTTGATAATATTATGTATTATTTATAGTAAAAAAATATCTTAAATATAGGTAAATGTTATGAACTGAAAGTCTTTTATTAAAAAAAAAAACCACTTGTTTTAAAGAATTTATTTATAACCCAATAATTAAAATTGCATCATCATATTAAAAATAATGATATCATCTACATAGACACTATAATAATAATATATATTTTCTTATGTAAATGCTCCTAGAACATAACTCACAAGACAATCTACTCTTCTTCGACATAAATTACACGATATTATAAATGTTAGTTGCGGGAGTACGATAAAATATTAAAAATTAATTAAAAATAAAAACAACATACATTACATTACCACTAAAACAAAATATTTTGGTCCTATACCTACTACAAATTTTTACCAAGATAATTACAAAATAATGTATCCGTTGAGATTTTAATATTTGTCTTCCAAAAAGTGTAAAAGTTTCGATTTATCTTTTATGCTGGTATATACTTCCTATATTTAGATGGTCAGTTTATAACTGAATTTCGAATGCATGCTTGCACAATGCAATTCAAAATTATCTACAAAATTCCAAAAATTCTTTTGAAAACCTATGGGAAGCTCGTAACCTCACTACATGGATGTGATTTATCCAAAGAGATTTAGAGAAGCAGTAAAATAACGGGCATGGAGCAAAAATAAAAGTAATGGTGAAACTAAGAGAAATAATATTATTCGAAAAACTGCCGACATTCGTAACAATAATGGCATAACAAAACGAGTTATCTCACTAGATACATATTTTGCTAGGTGAAGTAGGACTTGATATAAGTATGATAATTCTCTCTCTTGACCTCTATAAAAATAACATTAAATCTCTTTGGATAATGTCACAGAAATAATCAAAATTATAAGCTCGTACAATACATAGCTCTAATATTATTTATGTACATTGATGTTGAAAACGTATGGATATGTGTACACATTTAAAAGGTAATTTTTTGGTACATCTTTTACACTATTTGCTTACCCTGACTAACATACAAAATTGACCATTTGAAACGACGAAGAACGTACATAATAGGTAGTTGTTAAAAAAAAAAGTATGTGATACAAAAAAAAAGATATAACAGGCATATCTACTTCCAATTAATACATAAATGGTGATTGTAGATAAAACATTAATATTAGACAATAGCCAATTTCTCTGACGTTATAGTAAATAACCAATGTTAAAATATTAATAGTAATCTACAAGAATACTTTACGTATGACACCAATTTATTAAGTTATTTAAAGACAACATTTATATGTAAAAGTCAATGTAGTAACATCAAGCTACGTGTTTTATTATATTATTTGTGATTATAAAGAGGAAATGTTAATCAATTCTAAAACAATTGAATCAATAAATAATAAATAAAGGAAGCAAAATCACAACGCGCTATTTTGCGGGTAGATTTCGTCAATAAGTTATAGGTTCATAAAGTTTCAAATTATTATGACATATCTGTTACAAGGTGTACAGAAATATAGTTCCATAACAAAATAAAACAATTTAAAATATATTTTGGCAGGAAAGATGAAAATGTTTCCCTTTGAGCGTATTTTATAACAGCTATGTAGATAAATTGCGAGCGCATATAAAACATGAAACATTACCTGATGCAGTTTCTGAAAGGGATATTAATTTCTTGAATATTATTTATTTTTATGAATTGTGTAGTTATGAACTACTTTAATAGGTTAATGATAATACTTAAGTTCATGTTCATTATTATCTCTGTAACACGTTGTATAATCGCATCGCAATTCATAAGCCCCAAATGTATTTCAATTTTCAATTATATTGAAAGTTTACATCAAAAAGTATAAAAAGCATTCATAAACATTCACTAATTTTAAAACTAAATTAATGCAATGTAAACTCGACACCTTATGACTAAATAAAAACATAAATTATTTCCTCTTATACACATCTATATCTATAACATATCAATTGACAAAATATAGATTTTATCTTTCCCGCTAATTTAGCGACAAGACCAGCGCCCCGCTCACAAAAATATTTTTATTTTATTTTATATTTTATTTGATGCATCCTAAACTCACCGAAAGTGTAAAAATATATTTATCAACAGTGGTCCGTTAGTTTCTTATTTGTGAGCGCTGTTAGTGCGTGATTTCATCAAGTTACTAGCGAACACCCCTTTATTTAAAATACATAAAAATTATTGGATCTCTACTCAGTCCATTTATCTTAAAGTTTTGATTCCTACATTATCAGCCACTGTCTTGTGTGTTATATAATTATGTTCATACTTTAGCGCTGTTATACATTTTTACTCAACAATTATTGTATTATGATATATTTATTTTATAACACTTGATTTCCTCGTCGCTACACCTATTTTCGAGTTCTTACTTGCGTTGTTCACATTATTAGATTTACTTCGCGTCGGGCTCGACTGAGCGTTAGATTTCTGTTGTGTCAACGTCTGTTTCGGTTGATTTGAAGTATTTTTCTGTTGTGCCAATGTTTGTTTCTGTTGAGATGAAGTTTGTTTTTGTTGTATTAAATTAAGTTTCTGTTTAGTCAAAGTGGGTTTTTGTTTTGTTGTCGGTTTTTGTTTCGGTTGTTGCGTTTGTGTTTTCGTTTGAGTAACGGACGATTGTGATTGTTTTATATTGGGTTTCAATAGATTAGTGGGTTTTTGTGATTTAGTGTCTGGAGGGGGAGATCGCCGGCGTCGTATCCGCGGGGGAGTGTGCGCCAGAGTCGTGTGTCGCGATAACAACGCAGCGCTGCTGAAAAGTTGTCCACAGTCACACCTGTGCTCTACCTCGGCTGTGCCTGAAAGGAGAACAATCCATTATATTACACCAAGCAACGTAACTACGGTCCGAGATAAAATATAAATCTCACTACAATGAAAAATAAAAAAAATATTCTTTATATTCGTTTTTTTTTAGCTCAAAAAAATGTTTATATTTCAACTACAGCCATAAATTAAAACATAAATAAGTATAAAATAAAATACTTACGCTTTCTAATTTTCTTAACAGGTGTATTTTGCTTATGTTTCCCCAATGACTTCCTCTTAGCAATGCTACTGATTGATTTTCGTTTATCACCCATTATTTTTCTATTTGACTTCTCCACTTTCTTTGGTGTCTGTTTCACAGGCGTTGTCGGGAAAGAGTATTTAATGTCACTATCATCCGAATCCGTAGAAGGCACCGTTTCAGGCATTGGGGCTTTTGCATTTTTAATAGTAGTTTGTGTTTTAGCTTCTACCGGTTTCGCTTTCAAACGAGGTATTTTGGGTGGGTGTTGCAATGAGATTCTCCTTAATACCAAATCTTTAGAATTAGGCCTTTCTAGTTGTAGTGAACTACGTTTTTTAGCTCGCACTTTCATAAACTTTTCTTCAACTGTATGATCGAATTTTAAGTCTGGATTCAACATGTATCTCACTTCGTCATCATCTTCGTCAGCGTCATCTTCGTCATTTGATGCTTTTTCCGATTTATTTTCCTCGATGACAGGCATGGTAACGTTCAATGTTTTTTGTTTCTTTGTAACAGTAACTCCTGCTTTCTCTTTCGTTGCAGTCCTTTTTTTCGGTGTAGGCGTGTCTGGTATAACAATAGTTTCAATTATTTGCGTATTTAAAGGTTTGATTTCAACTTCATTCACAGGTTTATTAACAATAGTTTCGGATTCTTTTGCTTTAATTAACGGGATGTCGTCACTTTTACTATCCGAGTTGTCAATTTCTGTATTATTTTCTATCGACTTACGTGTAGCACTTTGTATAGTTTGGAGAGGTTTACTTATTTCCTCTAAATCATGGGTATTTGGATTTTCAGACTTAATATTATCAACCGGCATAACATCTGCAATTATTTTAGAGTCAGTTTCTTGCTCCTTATCATCTTTATTATCATCATCGATAGCAGTTTTTTCTTCTGCTTGTTTCGCTTTAGCAGCTGATTGCTTTTTCTTTCTAAGACAAATGATGGTGTGTTTATTCAAAGAGTGTTCATTGGGGAATACCATATAACAAAGAGAACATTCGTGTATAATATCTCGTGTAGAAAGAGAACTTTGAACACTCTTATCGTCTGATTTTTCTGAACTTGTCTCCAAGTGTTGATCTTTATGTTCCATAAAGTGTTGTAACTTTTTAAAAGATTTCTTACATATGTCACATTGATGTAATGGAGATTTGGAAGGTTCAACTGTAACTTGTGGAGTACATTTTTTGTTAATACCATCATGAGTTTCTCTGTGTTCCACAAGATGGTGAAGTTTTCTAAATGACTTATCACAAGGTTCACATCGAAATCCTGCGCTATGATCTTCGGTTTGTTTTGTTTGAGCTTGAACTTTATTATCTTTTTCGCTCTTATTATCTCTGTGTTCAGATGAGCTTTTTCTACTTAACCTTGACGACATTGCACTTGGTTTGTGGATAAGACGATGTTGGACCAAATGATGCAATTTCCTAAATTCTTTTTTACAAACTTCACAACAGAAAACATTCTTTTTAATTTCATCATTGTTGGCTGATTTAACATCTTCTTTTCTGTGTTGGATTTTGTGACTTAACAGATATGATAACTGTCTAAAACTTTTACCGCACAGTTCGCACACTAAATTATTTGTGTTAAATTTAGTTTTATTAACAGTTGTTTGTGATTGATTTTCAGTTTGTTTTCCAGTATCCAACTCGTTATTTAATATTTCATCATTTTTTTCTTTAACTGGCTTTGAGTCTCTTGATTTTCGTTTTCTTGGTGTTAGTATTTCTTCATCCAAATCCATATCTGATTTGCTATCAGTTGATGATCTTTTTGATTCTTGGGAAAAGCGCAATCTCGAAGAACTTCTTTTATCCGACTCAGACCTATTCGGTGATGGACCTGTACAATGTTTCACATGTTTAAATACAACATTCTCAGAACGGAATAATTTGTTACAGATTGGACATACAATGTTTTCATTTATCTTACCCATTGTCCAATTTTCTTTTATTATTTCGTCGTCACTACTTTCTTCTGTCTCTGTTTGTTCTTTATAAGATTTTTCTTCTTGCAATCTTGGTTTTTTCTGAGGACTTGGTGTCTTTGGTGTATTAGACTCTACTCCGGGAAGAGGGTTTTTTCTGGGTCGCCCTCTACCTCTTTTAACTGGTGTGTTTTGTTGTGGGCTATTCTCAGTTGAGTGGGTTAAAATTTTGTTCTCAGATTGTGTTTCAAGTAACTCAGCAGCCTTGACTAAGTTATCAATAGCTGATATTGGATCAGAGTGAACATATGCCTCTGTTTTATTCAGAATTTCAGTGGGATTTTTCACAATTTCTTGCTTTTCTTCTGACATATTACGGTTCAAAAGATATGATTTTTTGGGCACCAATGTTTTTGATTTTTTATCAGCTTTCTCTTCAAATCTGCGTTTTTTCTTTGGTGAAGTTTCCATGCCTAAATCACCCGGTTCTATGAGTTCCAATTCAGGTGTTTCGACTGGTGTTAGAACTTGTTTCCTCTGATGTTTACTTTTAGATTTAGTTTCATCTTGTAACTTATTCTCATAACTCTCAAGTATATCAGAATCTAATGACTCAGAGGCACTATGGACAAATTTAGAAGATTCATTCATTTGAATTTTTGTAGGCGAGAGTTCCTGACCCTGTATATGTAAAACTGGTACAAAATCTGTATTTGCGTCCATAAAAACAACTTTTACAGGTTTATCTTCAATAATTGTAATTGGGCCTTCAAGCTGTCGCTTTGCCGTTAAAGCAGATTGGTATGCAATTTGGACTTTGGACTGATAATTCTTGTTATGTGTTTCATTAGATGTCTTGACTGTTGGAATTTTACTGGAATGATTATGACGTACCGCGTTATGCTTATTTGTCGATTTAGCTTTAGATTCAGCAAGCATAAGTTCATTTCTTGACATTTTTTTAACCGGAATGTCTTTTGGTACTACACTTTTAATAATATTATGGGGTTCTTTCCTATCAAAATTAACAGTTAGTAAATTTTCATATGTAACAGAATTACGCCTAGCAAACTTATCAAAATCTTTCTCTGTGATAATTGGTTCCTTTTTAGCACCGCTATCACATATCGTACTACCAACTAACTCGTTAATTTTACTATCCTTACATGGTAATTTAATATCCCCTGTAATTGGTACATGTTCAATGATTTCTTCATCAGATATAATAGCCCTTTCATGTTCCTTAATAACATTTTGGTGAGGTTTATTTGTGAATGGAGGAGGATTCAATAAGGTGTCTGGTTTATTTGAATTAGATGTTTTTGTATCTGCACTACTTGATTTGGATTCTTGTGTAAGTGCTGGTAACTCATGTGGAGGTCTCTCCACGAAAGGGATTCCATGCAATTCATTCATTTTCTTTTCAATATCATCTAATGTAATCTGATACGCACTTTTTTCTTTCTCACTTGCATTACATTCCACACTCTGCTTATGCTCATCTTGGGAAGCTTTGACTGGAAGAGCTCTATTAATAATACCTTCAATTGTTTTATCAATTAAATCTTGATTGTTAATTTCTTTCCTTTGAGTGGGTTTTTTATCTATCAGATCAGCATCTGGTTTAGTTGTAGCCTTTAATTTTGATATGTCTTTAACGAAATTTTTCTCATCTTTTAGAATTTGCGTATTATCAGTGTGCTCAATGTTTGGTTTATTTTTGAAAGTGACAGTTGTAACTTTTGCTTTAGCAGAAGTATTTACATCTTGGGATTTTGATACAACTATATTGTTGGATTGTCTCTGACTATCTATTTTCTTTAAAACGTCTCGCCTATTCAAATCTTTAGGCTGTTTCAGTTGTTTTGTACTGGAATTATTTGAAGCAACTTTTGTTTCCTTTATTTTATTTAAAAATTCCTGTCTATTTGCTTCAGTCCACTTTCCAAAAGGCACTGCGGCGCAATTTTTCTTAATAGGTTGTTTTGCCTGAGTATCTGGAAGTACATCAATTTTTGTGCCAATCTTTATATCGGAAGTATTTGCCTTTACAGGCAACTTCACAGCTTTTTGGATATCATCAGTTGATTTTATTTCAGAAACAGTTAGTGTTTTATTATCTGTGGGTACAATATTATTATGCTTGTTTAAATCATCTAAAGTACTTTTATAATTTGTAACTTGGATTTTATTTATATTTGTATTACTTATCGTTTCATTTTTATTTGGTCTCAAAGATACAACATCAAGAACAGAAGCAGAGTCGATTATTTGTTTTGAAGTAACAGTGGCGTTCTGAATTTTTTTTTGGGGTTCAATTGATTTTGAAGGTAATGTCCCTGTGATTTTAAGATTACGTTCTAATTTCATATTCTCTTGAATAGTTTTCTTTTCCCCAATAGTTAATTGTTCTTCTTTTTGTTTATTTTGAGATGTTATCTCACATGACTTTAAATTTTTTTCATCATTTGTATCATGCTTGATTTCGGAAGTTGTAATATCAGCTAAGCTTTTTTTAACTTCAATAGCATTATGTTTTAGTCCTGTTGTCCCTAAATTATTATTCTTGCTAGGCACATTTGTTTTCTCTATAGAACTCTTGTTAAGCTTAACATCAGTTTCAATATTTTCAATCTGTTTCAATTCACTTGTACTATCAGCCACTTGCCTTGTGTCTCTTTGTTTAGAACATGTTTCTCTAACATCAAGTTTTATATCCGAGATTAATTTGCTTGTTTCAGATTCAACCATTATTTGAACCTTCTCAACTGCTATTGCTGAACTTGAAGTGTCACTATTTTTTTCGTTACTTATTGGCGGTGAAGGTATATTTTCGACAATAATGAGCTTATCCTCAACTGCTTCTATATCATCACATGTTATTAAATCAATGGTGTTTTTGTCACCTTCATAGGCGGGAATAAAGTCGGGCGTTTTTTCTTCAACAGTTTTATTGTCTTTGGTGCCTTCTATATTGTTTTCATTTGGTAACTCATTTTCGATGCATTTTTTATCTTTATCCATATCAATTGGGGCTTTTAAAGTAATTTCGTTACTTAAATTAGAATCTTTAATTTCTATATCAATACTCTCTTTTATTATCTTTTCTTCTGTTTTATTGTCGATTAATTCATCTTTACATTCCTTCTCATCTATGATTAAAGGTTTATCTTCACACGTATGCACCACATCAGGTAATGTTTTATCTATATCTTTTTCATCATTTTCATTGTTTTCAGCTAACTCTTTATTTTTAATAGGTGTATCAGATAATTTATGTTTGCTGTATTCTGTATGAACTTCTATAGTTTTCTTGATGTTATCAGATTGTCGGTTTGGATGTAATTGCTGATCTACCATGGTTTTTGTTAAGGGTATTCCTTCTTTATTGGGGGTAGAGTGGTATGTCATGGGAGTAAAAGTATTTATTACTGGTGATTTACGCGATTCACTGAATTTCATAACTTTTCCATTAAAATTAACTTTTGAATCTTCTTTAACTTCCCTACTTGTCTCTAACTCTGCATCTTTATTTTCTGCCTCAACTTGTGGATTTTTAAGTGTATTATCAATAATTTTATTATTATCAGACTCTACTAATGGCTTGTCTTCCTTTACAATACTCTTAGGCGAACTATCCTTCGGTTCTTCATTGTTGACAGGCTAAAAAAAGAATATTATAATAAGCTTTAGTTTAAAAAGATACTATCATTTTGCTACAAATATTTGTCTTTACATAGCATCCATTTTGATACATATAATGCATTAACAAAATATAATAATAAATACAATTTAAAAATGGGAATTCTTACCGCTTCCTTTGGTACTTCAATCTCAATTTCTTCATATACTTCCAGATTGCCTTCAGCATTTTCCCTAAAATAAGAGCATGGAATGAGTTATATCCCTATTAACACATTTTTATTCCATAATAAACTAACCAATAAGATATATTTTTATAGTATAAACAAAAAACCCTCCACTACCTATTAAAAACATTTGAAATTATTTTTTATTTTACATAACAAGTGGTTTGTCACCATTCACATAAAAATATGACAAGCTCTTATGGAAGACCTAGGTCCTAGAACACCAAATAAATATTCTTACACTCGAAAACATAACCCTCCGTATGTTGCAGTTATAATTTAAGTTCAAGAAGAATCTAGTTAAATTCCACAAATATTAAACTACAAGACTATCTTATATCATATCTTTATTTGTTTTGCTAACTAAAACTAAGGTTGCTTTTCGATCAGAGATATGCTATGCTGTAGATGCGTTCATATCCATCAATTATATTATTTATTGGATTTACATTTGAATGGATTTGGACTATGGATATTTGTGCGTGCTTGCTCATTGCTTTAATACAAACATGCAGAAACATAATAATGTAAGACAGAGTAAAATTATGGAAATGTAGCAATGTATAAAGTCCTAGCTGTCCCAAGCCACAGCATCTGCTTTCTTCCAGTTTTTGCTTCATTTTTACTCAGCTCTATTCTCCTCTTCGATAGGTTTTAGCATAATAATATAGCCTGCTCTCCGTAAAGAATGGACTTTTCAACACAAAAATAATTTTTCTATTCAAATTATATTGCCTAAGCCCAGCATTTTAAAACAATAAAACTTTTAGGTACTTTATATTATTAGTTTTTGAAGTACAGATAATTTTTTTATTATTGGTCTATTTTGCATGACCCAATGTGAAGCATTAGATTATTATAGAGATACCCAATGCAGGGCATCTTTCAGGGTTCAGGGCAGGGAGGTTGAAAGGCTTGTGATGATATAGGACTGTTATTAGTATTGTAATTATCACACAAAACAATAGAAGGGGAAATAGGAGGTGTATGTTTGTCCAGCACATATGCCAGGAGCTAAATTTTGAACGTAATGCGTGTTATTCTTTAACAAAACATTCAGTGTTCCTGTAGTATGTTTGAAACTTTTTTTTTAGGATCTTTGCAAAGGCTGTTGTTGCTTATACCATTAAACTTAGTTAGAATAGTGCCATTATTAGAAGTATAATATTCATTCAGTAAACATAATTCGCTTGGCTATGAGTTATACTGACGGAATCTATGAGAGAAAAATTTAATATGTATGCATGCAAAATATAGATGTTAGTTAAAGTAAATTATATTACAAATAGCAGCATTGAAATATATTTTACGCAGTTTCTAATAAAAATAGAAATGAAAATATATCTCACCTGACTTTAAGAAATTTAAAACACGGTTGTTGTTCATGATCAGGAACAATTTGCACAGCAGCTAGTTCCTCTTCACCTGGTCTTCTATATAGATAAAGGTCATTACCAATGTCTATAGCATCAACATTTTTTCCATCAATCTGAAGTACTACCTCCGTGTCTTTACTTTTAATTGCCTCCGCAACATCTGTAGTCTCCACCGCTTCATCTGTTTTATCTATACACACAACATTGGTAACATCTTCTGATTTAAGCTCCGAATTTGGTTTTCCATCATCCATAGCCACATTATCATCAATAACTAGTTCATCACCATCATATGAATTATCATCAAAAATATTAACACCACCTGACAAAATATTTGCAGCTTCTATTTGTTTACCAATTTTGAAACTTCCTATATCATTTGTTTTGGGTATAGGAGATAGGTTAGATATTAAACCAGAGTCAGAAATCGGTCTATCTACATTGGCGGGAGACGCATTACTGTCTTTTGTAGGCGAAACACTAAAAGTGGAATCAACTTCTGACAGCGAAAAGAATTTTGATGAACTTTCGTTAGCTGTTATATACGCTTCGCTTGGAGGTGACGATGTATCCAAAGTGAAGTCTTTGGAACGTTCCGCTTCGCCCCGAATCTGGTTCAATCTATCCATTATCACAATTCATCTGTTTTGACATAAAAATTCGCAATAAGGAGAGATTTATGCACGCGGCGCTTCACACTTTATCAGCTATTATACGACAGTTAACAAAAACATTTGATGGTTGACCAATTAGCACTTAGGTCAATAGCAGAATTACAAGTGAAACTTTTTACTGGAATGAACGATAATGAAAATGACACCTTTATCGAAAACCGAACAATACGATTAACAAGGTGTATAACATTGATTTATAGAAAGAATATTTAACATTACATTATAAATATGTTAATAAATTTATTAAAAAACGCTATAATAATATTTTTGTAGCAATTTTGTTAAAAACACAACACATCAATTTTATAAAGATGGACGTCGTGAAAAATAGATAACGGTGTTGCCGTTTAAAAATTGTTCTCAAAATAATTAATAAAATATCAATGGTAACAATAATATATAACATTTTATATAATTTCCGAATAATTGTATTTAAGTCACCATTAAAATAAAAAATAAAAAACAAAATTAAGATACATGTCATTGTGTTTTTTCTTACAAAATATATTTTTTATCTCGTCTAAAATTTTATAAATTTAACGTTCGTTATATCATGAAATTGTTTTCTAAATTAAACTATTCATATAGAAGCATATTTAATTACTACTGCTATTCACAATTAATTACTACTGCTATTCACAATTAAATAAATTAACATTAATGTTAACATCAGCAGGCCATCAATACCAATTTTTATATTGTATTATCTATGGGAATTATTTTTGTTTTGTAGTTTGTTTATTGTTATCTATATCACGTTTTGACATTCGCTTACCGGTGACGTTTAGATATACGTTAAAATTAAATATTTCAAAAAGACTGTTGAAAGAAAAATATATTTTATAAATTGATACAAATCTAGCTGAAGGTAGATTTTTTTATGAAATTCCATCATTCAAAATGGCTCCACGAGAAATAGTAAAAGCTACTCCAAAGTTACAGCGAACTATAACAAAAGCTACAAAAGCCAAGGCGTCTCCTGTTAGTGTTAAAAAAGTAATGTCGAAAAACACCAAGGAAAGGATCCCTATTAAAGGTAATTCTGAATTTTGATCATGCTATCTATATTGCTACTCTACTTGTCTGAATTCCAATAATTGTTTTTTCTTCTATTTTTACTTTTAGTAAACAACACAAATATTGAATCAAGACCGAGGACGAATACAGTACCAAAAGTATCAACACCAAAACCAAAGGAGAATAAATCTGTCCCCTTTCCTGCTAGCGTAACCAAAAGTGCTAAAAAGGCAAATTGGAAACGGCGACCAAAACCAGCTCATTCAGGTGTCCCTGTACCAGAGAAAATGAAAAAGTTATTGGAGAAACAATTACAAGATGCTGACTGTAGTTTATAAATATATTGTTGACTTATTTGTAAAGTAGGTTATTCTCGTATTGGGTATGAATGACTAGCGAAAAGATTATGACATTGGGAACATTTTCCTGTATAATTTTAATATAAAAATACTTTATAAGTATTGATACTGTGTCATATTGAAAAGAGCAAATATCTATCTCAAAAAAAGTAATATTAATCTTAATACTAGGACTAGTTATTTTAACTCTTGTATCAATTCATAAAAGTTTTACCGATTTTTGTTCACTTCATGTTCAGTAAAAAATCACTTATAATTAAAAACAATCCCATTTGAAAATAATCATGTCATATTTTGTACATATTATATTAGGTACTACAATCTCTCCAATACCATTTACAATAAGATTTCATTAGAACTGAAATACTAGCATCTTTTCTTAATAATTAGTTTGTATGTTATAGTTATTTTCTTGCCTATTCAATTTTAATGTAACATGTTTAGAATTTGTATGACTCATTTAGTGTTTATTTTAAACAGGACTTCTTGTCCATGTCTTCTTTTAAATGTGAAGAATTTTGATTAAATAAAGTTATATTTTGTGTAATTATTGTTTAATTTTATTACTGCCATACTATAACTAGAAGAGACTATTGACCACCTCCTTGGTACAGTGGTTGATGTGTGAGCGTAGCATCGAGGGGTCCTGGGTTCGATTCCCGGTGGAGACGAAGAAAAAAGAAATGTCTCGGTCTGGTAGGATACGGAAGACTGATCACCTACTTGTCCCTAAAGAAAATCGATCAGTGAAACAGATGTACATATAAATATAATGCATCTTACCCCACTAGGGGACATGGGTCTTCACTATTATAATGTAACTACATATTGAACTAAAAGAACACATTAGAGTATAAGTAGCCATGACCATACTAAATACAATGGAAAGACATTATTTTATGTTTGAAATAGATACCTAAGTACAATCATAGCCTACAATGAACATCATAATATGTGAAGTTTATTCTACTATTATTTGAGAATTAATGCAGTAAAAATTTATTATTTAACAAACAATTTTATTATTTGAACATAGCCAAGATACAACAAATAAATATATAATGTGTTTTTGGCAATAAATTTCTTTTCTTTCTTTCCTAAAGCAGTATAATTTCCAGTGTGGGAAAGTGATGGCGCTAGGCGATCTAGGTACATACTACATACCACTGTCATTTTTCTATCTAGTGGAAATAATACTGCTTTTAGACCTTGTATGGGAGCTGGTTGCGAGCTGGCCACGTCAGAGCCAAAGAAAATTTTCTCTAAAAGACAATATGATACGATTTGCCTGTGACACATACATTAATAACTATACTATCCAATCATAACTTTATCGTACTATAGTCTCATTAAATATGTTCATTCGTTTCGGGTACTGCCAAACAAATACTTACCTGGTTCATCACTGCCAAACAAATACTTACCTGGTTACTTATAAATAATCAATTAAAATAATAATACGGTACATGTATCTATAGAATAGGAACATCATTAGGGCGGCCGTACTTCTCGAGCAGTCCGTGTACGGCCGCCCTTATTGCTATAAACGGGGAAAGAAACCGGCATCTCGAAGAATCAAAAGTTAACGAACAAAAACTTTCACGATTACATTAACTTTTTAATTTATGAAAATCAAAACAGTCATTAATGAGGCGCCTAATTACCTTGAGTTTACTAGGTAGTTATAGCAGTGCCGCGACCGCAGGCAATATCGGGTAAGTATTTCTATATTTCATTGTCATATATGTGTTATTCTTATATTCCACCTATTATTGTTTAGATTCATTTAAATCCGTCCAGTAGGAAGAGTAACAAACATACATACAAATGCAAATGAGAGTGAGAATGGATGTACCTAAGTACATCCATTCTCACAAAATTTGCATTTACAAAATTCGCATTTATAATAATATTAGGTATCTACTAGGATAGGATCTAGGATTTCACCAAAAATAAATACCTACCTATTTTATATTACCTACCTATAAATATTATCAAGGATTACGAAGATATAAGAAAATGGGCGTACGAAATTGTGGGCGTACTTAGCTAAATCCCATTTATGGATGTAATTTGTAAAAAAATCATTATCATAAATACCTAGTTATAATAATTATTATCATAAATACCTATAATAAATATTAATTAATGCGAAAGTAACTGTCTGTCTGTACGTCTTTTCTCTTCTTCACTACTCAAGCACTGCAGTGATTTGGATTGGTAATTAGTACTTACTGGTATTAGGTACCTACGTTGACTTGCTATTAATTTCCCTATTAAACATTACTTATACTCTTTGCTATTAATGCTCTAACATTGGTACAGAGATATTATAGCGTGACACCTGAGATAGGATATGTCCTTTATGGGAACAGGGAAAGGTACCTACTCTATGCGGGTTTAATTTTGACTATGCGGACGAAGCCAGTAAACCACGGGTGGAAAGCTAGTAAGTAGGTACTATTATCTATTCTGTGGTAAAGTCGTTTAGCTACTATTATCTATAGTCTATATGTATTCTGTGGTAAAGTATAACTGTATAAAACAAGGGTTTAATTCAGTTCTTATTGTAGATTTCTTCAGTCAGGCATACAAGTACTTAGCTACTAATTAAGAGTAAAACCTTTTAAGTCACCGATATTAAAAGAACACGAAACTCCGCCCATACCCATAACTCCGCGTTCAAACGTAAAGATCATAAACAATAAAGCGCAGATCCATACGGCCCATTAACAATTAAGTTAGGCCAGAACATGATTTACACACGGCAAGCTCCGCCTGTCCACTGTGATTAATTTTATTAGTCGGGAAACGAGACGTGAATGGAAATGAGTTGTCAGTACAATTCATAAGAAATAGCGGTTTTAGTTGTCGCAGCGATATACCGTTTATACAGCGGATGATAATATGTACCTATCTATATTTAAATAACAGCCATGGATTTGGTAGTCCAATCTTGAAAGATTGAAAGAAAAGTTTCCATAATTAATGACGTAGGAACTTTTGAAGCTTGACAAGAAAATTAAAATAAATACGCTGGCGATAGTTTCTCTGAGAACACAGATTTTGTGTGGCAATAATAAATTGACCATTATTTTCATGGATAAAATTATAGTTTCGCTTCTAGACGTGTTGGCTAAGCATCAATATAAAAATATGTCTTGCACCGAGATATTTTTATAGAAAGCTGATAGGTGCGAAATAAAATATGTAACAGAAACTGTGCCGGTCGGCTGGTTTACCCGCAGACAAAACCATTGGTAGGTTAGTATTTCTAAAGCTTTTTTTCGTATACTAACTTTCTATATAATATATATGCTTATTCCACAGGCTTATTCTAAACATCATTACAAGTTATATCATGAGACTTTCAGTACTTTTGTCGTGGTGTTTGAACTTTGATACTCATAATATCATATCACATATCCAAACATGCAAACTTTGAAAATATACAAAAGTATTCAAGTAGACAAGTTATCATTATTGAAAAAAAAAAACAATTAAGTAGATATATGTAATTCATAGATCACACTGAGCTTCTTTCAAATCCGCTGTTTTCTTACAACTTAAACACTAATTGACAGCGTTAACTAAATAAACGCATTGTATTAAAATGTCTACGCGACGTGCTTACGATTAAATTGTAAAATACTCATCTAGTCATAAGTTAGCTCTCAGACGAATACTTAAATCTTACGGAAGACTAATAGACAGCCTAATTTAATGCGAAACTTAGACACTTGTCTAATGAATGTCTTAGCGACTTTAATCAATATCAAACATTATGCATAATGCAAATTTTTTTGTATGTCTAGACTCAGAACCTTTTTAAATAGTAGGTATCAACCCGTACAGCACCTTAATTAAATACATTATTGCTCACTTACAAATTTGTCGAGCTGTGGTAAATCTTTTGACATACTTACAACCTATTGTTTAAATTTAAAAATCATTTAATTGTTAAATCATATGGATATGGTAGTTGTTACTTGTTACTCGTTGTATCCGAATAGGTTCAAATCCTTTTAAAGTTTTAGTGGCATTTTTTTGAAGGCTTTTGACTGACTATTTTCGTTGAAAAGCTCAGGACCCAAATCCATTCACCTCTATACGAGCTTTAAAAGCTTTCTCGACTCCCCTCTCTCTCGGTAGGACTAACTTACGTATTAAATATTTAAATGAGGGTTCTCACATGGTTTAGTGTAAATACAGTCAGTTGCATGCATATGCAACAGACGTGAACTTCCAACTGCGCTCAGCAGTAATTTTAACCAATAAAATAAAAATTGTATTTTCTCGAACACACCGCATAGTGATATAATATAGTGAGGTCGCAAGTTGGTTCTCAGACCTATGGAGTGTAAATGAGGTAAGATAAGTGTTTCATAAAAAAGGGAGAAACAAATAGGTTTTCAATTGTTTTATATAACTACCAAGATAATATTTTTTTTTGTATTTCTACTGAGGCGGATCAGTTATCCTATAAGGCTTACTATTTGGATTATGGAAGGCGTTAGGATCCTTTCTAATAAGCCGGTAGGCCTACTAGTTGGCCTACCATCAGCCGTCCCTGGCAGACCATAGATATTCGTATCTACGACTTTCGACGTTGTACACGATAACTAAAGCCGGTTTTAATTATTGTAAAAAAAAGAATTTATCAAAAAGTTAGGATAGAAAATTTGTCTCTATGAATTATCTTATAATTTTCATCTATGTAATATCCGCCAGACCGTGAAAGTTTCAACACAATAATGAAATAATACAAAAACACGTTTGATTCAGTTATTATCACTATTATACAGATATATTACATAATATCTAGCTCAATTATTAAATTCACATTGAAATCAATATAAATGACAATTAGGCACGTCTTGAGATGCATCAATTTTGCCCACAAATACCTACGGCAATCATTTGATTTGCTGAATTGACGACAAAATTTGGTGGTTTACTTTGTTTTGATTATGCTTTTTTACGAATTTTATTGCGATTACTATACTTAGTTATGTTTTGGTTCATTCAATTAGCAATTTGATTAACAATTACACAAATATTATTCTAATACTAGCTGCGACCCGCGGTTTCACCCGCGTAAATGAGTAGGTAATTATTCTTTTGTTTAAGACTTACTTTTCCTGGGGAATAAATTTATAGAATCACTCTATCTATTAAAAAAAACCCCATCCAAATCTGTTGCATAATTTTGAAGATATAATTATACAGACACACTTAAACTTACTCCTTATAACATCAGCTATAGCTATCCGTGAAAGTCGAATTTAAAAAGCGATATTAGCGAATATTACAAACACACACATCAATTTTATTATTGGTCCATAATAATTAATAGATGAATGAAGATAGAATATTACTTCTTTTACGCACGCGCTATGGGTAGGTAGTATTGGTAAAATTTATAAAATTTACCAATAATTTTATAACCCGATTACCAGATACCGCTCTTTTTTAGCGGTAGAGCAATTCTTTTATGGTTTAGCCGGTAGGTCCCTGCTTTTCAGTGAGGGTCCGACATAACCCACATAACCGAAAGCTCTTTTCCCGAGAGCTTTGGGTATGCGTTCTCTTCACTTCATTCACTTTTTAGATAACTATTTATCCTCAAAAATGCCTCACGTAATTTTCCCCTCTTCTTTTTGAGAGTGTAATTTACCAATGAACGTCCCTAAAATTATTATCTTCAACATGTGCTACCCAATTTAAACAGTACTGATTTTATTACTAAATTTGTCAAAATTCCCATTTACCTACGCATTGAAATTAAAAATCCATTTTGTAACTAACTACACAGTGCGCAAGCGATAAAGAAATTCATCGAACAAAGAACAGAATATTTATAGGGAGCCCTTTATTTTTTATTTTGACACTATTGAATGGGCGTGTTTACAAAAATAAATTGACTAGCTAAATAATTATATCATACAGTAATGTTATCATGTATTGTTCGTCCCAATAGGCTGCTACGCTAACCCGATAAATGCGATCGGAAAATTACAGTTTATTGAATTTAATATCGGACAATAATACCTCTTACATTTTTTCCCATTAATTTGTTTGTAATTTTCCCAGAATAATACAAAAGGATTAGCAATGATTAAATCATTAAACCAACCGTAAAGATCGTAAACCTTAATGCACTCAGCACCTGGTCTTTCATCTTTGTGGTAATACAATTAAGTACTTAGGTACACTCTGCAAAGCCTATACCTATCTGGTATACTGGGTATCGCTGAACTTATTTTTTAATCTTTCAAGCTTGTAATAAGAATGGAATATTGTAAGTATAAACACATAAACTTATTTAACTGAATTAAAACGAAGAGTGAGACATATCGATGCAGACAAAAGATTTTTTGTCTATAAATGACGACTAAGAAGGTAAAATATAGCTGTATAGGTGCTAAGAATTAAAATATTATTTTGTTTAATTTTTTAAAATAATAATGCATCGTCCCTTCGCAGCGCTCTATATTTGTAGAGTAGAGAACAGAGGCATAGTTATTATTATATATATAATAGGCTTAGATAATAGGTATTTTCTTTGAAGAGGATGATTCTGAAGGAAATAAAGTAGGTAATTATTGCATTTACTGCCATATTGGTTAAGTGGTAAAAGTTAAACCTCTCGGCTCTCTAGCGACGAAGCTACCAAACAAACAAAAAATTGGACGAAAATTAAATATTGTCCACCAGTATACATTCCGCATTCTAAGCTTTACGCTAATAGCGTGTAAGAGGATTTCTCAGTTAAAATTTTATAAAGCCATGTTCAGATAATCCACACCTTTATCTGTAAAGGGTTAGTTCTCACATGAGTGACGTGTTAGACCATTCAAATCGCACTGCTCAAGATGTTCTTGTGTAGTATATAAACCGCAGTCTGCAAGAAAGGAAGCATCAAGTGACCATCCAATCAATCAATCAATTAGTAATATAAGTAATTCACAATGAATTCTATTGTTTCATCTCTTATCGCTATTTTGGCACTTCAGGGTAAGCCTTATATTTTTTATATTTAAACCGATATAATTTGTTCATATTTAACATATCAGAAATTTTAATTAGTTTTATTTAAAATAATAAGTCATATTCCTAAACTTGCAGATTAACGAATCTGTTTCATTTAGAGAAAATCAAATAAGTTTTAAAATATTTGATAAAAATTAACTAACTTGTATTAGTCAAGTGTAGAGATAAATATAACAAAAATAATGGAATAAAATATTAAATAAAAATTCCAATAAAATTAAACAAAGAAACATTATACACAGGTAACTAAATAATAACGCATAAATAAATCATAATGAAAATGGTTTAAAGGATGGCGAATTGGAGCATAAAATCAGATAAAAGCATAAAGTTAATATTTTGTGCCCTTAACTGTTCATAATTGTGTTTAATTAAGTTTTTAATGTATAAATTCTCTGCAGCAGTAAAGACACGCGAAATATGTACCGTAGCTACGTTTCACACACGTTGGATCGCACAAACATCCGACCAAACACTCTAGATGATTCAAAATATAATATTTTGATCAATAAGAATTTTCATTCATGAAAACGAGATGATATTAAAACTAATATGCCTACAAATATTTTTTTTACCATTAAAATGCGTTTAAATAAAATACCCAATAATTATTTTTAACAAAAACTAAACGCCTCAAAATTGTCAAATTGTCAGAACTAAACTAAATTAAATGGAATCAAGGGCACCAGCTTTCGAATAAAAAAATAATTATCAAAATCCGTGCACCCAGTCGTTATTCGCCAGGTAACAAACTCACAAAAATACAGATCAATTGTGAATCTCCTATTTTTCTGGAAGTCGGTTAAATACCTAAGAATCGATTTAAAAAAATATCTAACACAAGATTATACCCGAGACCTCTCCTGAATATCTGAAACTCCTGAATGCAAGAAAAAAAATAGTAAGTAACGTCAATATTTTGAATCGAAACCAACAAATAGTCGTAGTTAGCGCTGAAAAAGTGTGCCAAATAATTTTAATTTCAATAATCTTGACCCTACATTAGCGCTAGATTATCCATAAAAAGGTCACCTATGTTTGATCTATTCATCTAAATGCAGTTAACGCGTAGACGCATGTTTGATTTCAGCACATTTCAAGTCACGAATGCTAAAGGATAAATTTATTAATCGTTCATTTGTTTCAAAATACACACTTAGTAAATTTTTAATAAAGATAATGTTGTGTGGAATTATAAAAAGACAAAAAACAAAACAAAAGCATTGTTTTAAAATAAGGATTAAATTATTTGGTACACCGTACAATATACATATATGTAAACGCGGGGATTGTAACGTATCGTGTACCTGATATTTTTTTTGTTTCTATACAACTTTATTCTAGAGTGCGAGTTCTAAATTACTATAGATAATAATTAGTCGTTTGACCCGAAATTATTATTAAAAAATTTTGCCAATATCACCCCTTAGTTGTGTAACTTTCCCTTTAAACAAAAATTCTCTCATCTTTTCAGGGGTCAATGCAAAGCTTTAAACACATTTTATCAAGAAGCAGGCACTTACATAAATTTTTATTAGTTAAAACATATACCTACCATTAATTTAATAAAATTTATCATTATTCACAAAACGTACTCGTTAAACGTCAGCTAAATTACGGTTATTTTTAAACGTCCTGTCATTTTACGCCATTTAAATACGTTGCACTCAACGACTCGCATATAATGATTATTATTTAAATTTTCGAATTTAATTTATGGCCTTCGATTGTTTCTTTTGATATATATAATTGTTCTGATCAATACTCTTATTAAATACGAAATCATTATTTTTAAAGATTTTTTTTAAGGCTCAAAGATGGCTCAATTTTGATATGTTTTACCTCGGTCGTTGTCATCCCTCAACTAGGTATATGTTATATCACTACCACTCTCTGGACATGATATTAAGATATAACATATATAAATTTGTAGGTCAAATCCTATCCTCCTATCCTCCTATCAAAAGTTCTATTTATTAGCTTATTAACACATCACTCTTATTTAACGCAGAATCTAAATAATAAACCAATGGTGTTTTTGGCACAGATTGTCCTAATCAATTCTTTCGACCTCATAATATTTTAATTCTCTTGCAAATTTGTTAGAAATAAGAATAATAATTTAACCCAAATGCATAACGTTTCACCATACACACACATCGAGGTACTTAATTGTTTGTATTTAAATTTTAATAACTTCAGTCGCCTTTATCTTTACAGCGTATGTTTAGTATTTTTAAATCGCTTATTTTTAAACCATATTCATTTCTAACATCTTCGTTACAAACTTCAATTTTCAAATGGCATACCCTATGTACCAAGTCAACACCTATATCTGACAACAATACCTACTCATCAGATATTCTTCTTAATATCTAGGTACATTAAATTCCTGCAGCTAAAAGATATACATAATCAATTACATCTCTATACAATGATGTGACTATAGAATACGATTGATAATAATAAATTAGCCGCCGTTTAAGCTAAATTTATTGTTTTATATGAGCTTAAGAAACAAAGCACGTATTTTTGAAGATTTTGATACCAAGCATAGTAATGCAATGTCGTAGTGCAGATTGATGCACACACAATGAAGTTTTTTTCGATATTCCTACATTGATTGCGAGTGTCGCCTTGAATATAGAAATGATTATATTTCGCGTACCTATAGGTACATTTAAATTTAAAAGACTTCATGGCTGTCTACTAAATAAGTACCTAAAACTATTTAATTGATAGGTAGATGCGTGTTTTAAAAGGCGCTTTTCAGAACGCGCTTCATCAGATATGGACTTTTTCATTTTTTAATAAATTTTAATTACTTAATGTTTATTCAATATGTATGCGTACCAGATTCTAACGAAGTTCAATTTTACACCTTTATAGCACTACGTGCTTTCTTTAAATTAAGTACATTTTATTACGGCTATAAAATAAAATCGTCTGGCATACAAATAAGCCATGTATTGAATAATATATGACGTGATTCTAAATTTTGGAACGGCAGACAATATTAATTTAATCTATGCAGAGTTGGATTTATTGTCGTATTTAATTAATTTAAAATGCACCTATTTTATTGGTCTAATGGATATTAAGTGCTGCCATATCATTTGCAATGGATTCAAATAATATTTTTTTATCGTTTATCGTTTATATTATACAAACAACTAAAATCGAATGATCTACAAAGGAATTGTGTTTATAAATTCTTTATTTCAGAACAATTTAGTCCCATAATGTACATGAATACAATTTTAATAATTTTAATACAATAAAAAACATAAAGCCATTACTTAATTATCTCATAATAATTGAGATCCAAGTTTTATACAAACTACTAGTTATATTTCTGTCAGCCAGACTGCGTACAATTTTATTTCTACACTTGTCAACTCTGGACATAAATGTAGCAATCCTGTGTCTCTGGATGGCATTCAAGGAGTTTACTCTAAAGTTGGTATACATCTCCGAAGCGCTGCAAAATTTGTCGAGCCCCATCAAATATCGGAAGATGTTATTGTGCTCTACTCGAATGCCATCGTATGCTTTTTTGGTGTAATTAGTCCAAAGTTGACAAGTATAGAGGGACTGACAGAAAGTCTTAAATAAATGAACTTTAACGGAATTGGATGCCCTACGAAATTTCCGGATGATCATATTGCCGACGACACAGAGGGCACGTCGTTGTCGCTCAATATCGGCATCATCTTTTCTTTTGGATGTAACAATGTGGCCAAGATACTTAAAGCTATCTACTATTTTAATAGGGTGACCGTTAATGCAGATTGGCGGAATGTTATCCGGTCCCTTACCCGATCTGAATATCAACATTTCTGTTTTCTTTACATTATACTGTAGACTATGTGAAAGAGCATATCTTTCACATATGCCAACAAGTTTTCGTAGCCCTTTGATTGAGGGGCTGAGTAGGACCATATCATCAGCATAACTCAAATTATTGACATATCTGCCATCTAGTTTAAGTCCAACTTCAGTCCTACTCAGCTCCACAATCAAATCATTAATATATAAGTTAAACAGATCGGGAGAGGTTACTCCACCCTGTCTAACACCACACGGGAGAATATAGCTGTCGGACAGAGTACTGCCCCACCTAACGCTGTTCGTCTGATTATCATACCAATATGTAAAAAGACCAACAACGTCGGAAGAAACATCACTGCTGCGAACTTTTTTCCATAATATATCATGGTTCAAGGTATCAAAGGCACGACTTAAGTCTAATAAACATGCATATACACTAGTATTCTGATTATTATAACAGTTAACAATTTCTTTTAATGTATATATAGCCATATCAGTTCCCAATTCAGGTCTAAAACCGAATTGGGCATCGTCAATATTAATATATGGTTTATATTAAACACTAGCTTCCGCCCGCGACTCGGTCCGCGCGGATGTCGGTCTTCGCGTGGATGGTTTATTTCTCCATTTTGAGTAACTCTGACAATGACATCTTATAAATATCTATTGGACCCGAATACGGCTAGGCCTATAATAATAAGCAACGTGTTCGCGGTTCTACAGAACAACGTCTATGGATAAAACTGAAAAATTAAGATTAATTTTTTTTCTACGTATATTTCCAGGATAAAAAGTATCCTATTTTACGCCCAGGATAATAAGGTATAATTATACCAAGTTTCATCGAAATCGAACCGGTAGTTTTCACGTGATGTCTTCACATACAGACAGACGGACGGACAATTTTTTTTTTAATCACATATTTGGGTTTGGTATCGATCCAGTAACACTATGGATATTGCTATTTATTTTTTCAATTTTTTCAATGTACAGAAATGACCCTTCTACAGATTTATTGTATGTATAGATAATATACTGAATGGACGGATTCTTCAATATTAATTATAATATCAATTTTAAACAATATTATCAGTCTAATAGTGGCTCATTTGATTTGGAGATAATTGGTAATCTGTTTCGCTTGAATTAAAATGTCATTCAGAGAATTTTGCAACATCGTCATTCTGAAACACAATGGTAAATTTCCTATAACCTTAAACTGGGTCGAACAGGGTTCAAAAACCATAACCTCATTGAAAGCCTTATCTTATCTTAATGTACCAACAATACCGATTCCCTCCAAAGTTTGCTGGTAATCATTATTTTAAGAATACCTACGAGTTTAAGAGAAGATACATACCTATGCAGCAATTCATGGCAGCTTTTTATATTTTTCAATATTTCGCAGTGTCTATGGTTTTCGGTTGGGGCTATCGTGCTTCTGACCAAAGACGATGGGCGGTACTACACCCAGCATGCGGCGGCCGACAGCAATCACCAATTGCTATTTCTGCTCGTCAAGCCATCCCCATTTCCATACCCGCCATGGAACTTATCGGGTATCAGAATCCACTCCCGGGACCATTGACCATAACCAATAATGGACATTCTGGTAAACTGAGTTACAATAAATTTGATTATAATTTTCACTACAAAATTGGTTAATTAATTTTTTAGTTCTTTAACTAGTGGCGCATGTTTATAATTCTATTGATTTTCAGTCGCATTAAGCGTCCCTAAATACTCCTCTGAAGAAGAAAAGAAAGGATTCCGTCTGCCATATATTTTCGGCGGTCCTCTCGATAATGAGTACGAGATTGAAGGTCTGCACTTCCATTGGGGCGATAAGAACAACCGCGGTTCAGAACACACTCTTAACGACATGCGTCTGCCTCTTGAAATGCACATCATCCACAGGAACAAGAAATACAGGAGCCTTGCTGAAGCTCTTCAGCACCCTGATGGTCTATGCGTTCTTGCTTTCTTCTATCAGGTAAATCGTTAACTGCTCATTATCTTACAATATCTCTGCTCATAATATTAGTTGAGGATTTTGTTTGAACGCGCTAATCTTAGGAAATAATTTTTCGATATGAAAAATTATTTTT
Source organism: Colias philodice (assembly GCF_061535455.1). Lineage (NCBI taxonomy): Eukaryota > Metazoa > Arthropoda > Insecta > Lepidoptera > Pieridae > Colias > Colias philodice. The sequence continues at coordinate 1,605,168 of NC_143095.1, read as the reverse complement.
GTGTTGAATATAGTGAAGGAAGGCTAGGAGAATAACGTGGGTGAAACCGCAGGGAACAGCTAGTATTTCATATGAACGAAATCTTACACGCTTCGGGTGGGCGCAAAATTTTGTCGTTCCATTAATATGCAAGACGTGCGTCCTAAGAATACTACATTATCGTTTACCAGCGAAGGCGTTGAATACCTTATTACCTTAGTTTTTTACATCGACTTAAACCATTAGAAAAAGTAACATTATGATATTACAGGTCGTGGAATTTGAAGCCAAGCTGCTAACTCCTATCGTGAAGAATCTGTCCACTATTGAGAATTACAACACCAGTATGCAGCTGCCCCATACCTTCTCCCTCTCTTCCATCCTTTCCGGACTGGACTCTGAACGTTTCTACACCTACAAGGGCTCCCTCACCACCCCACCTTGCGCTGAAGCCGTCACATGGGTCGTTTTCTCTGACTACCTCCCGATTTCTGTCTTCCAGGTATTCAATATTATTTACCGTGTTATATTTTTTGTATTCCTAACAATACACCAGAAAACGAATAAAACTAATAAATGAAGAATAGTTAATTGGTGCTTTATCTTGTATGAATAAATATCACCTAATATTTAACAGGAATAAAATACTTAAAACTATTTTACAGATGGATAACTTCCGTGGTCTCCTCTCCAACCTGAACTTGCCGCTTGTGGACAACTTCAGGCAGCTCCAGCCGCTCTTCGGCCGTCGTATCTTCGTCAGAATTACTTCTAAGAATCCTAAATTCAAGAAGACCAAGCTCCACTACTCCAAATGGGACTGGGTTGGCCACAAGAAAGCCGAAAATGACGTCAACGAATTCGATGACTAATCATTTTGAATATTCAAATTTCGAATTAAATTAACCAATCACCGCTCCTCGTTCTTTACGGGTACTAATGATTCTAATTAATTAATAATTTGTAATTTTGTTAAGTGATTAATATGGTTGTGTGCACTGTATCATATTGTATATTTGTGCAATCAGTATTATTATAAGTAAATGTAAATAATAAATAAATATATAAATAAATAATTTGCTTTTATTTCAAGTATACTTTAATTACATTAAAAATTGAATTTGTATATAAAGCCAACAAACTACTAGGTAGCGTAGTTATCAGCGCCAAACATAGACTGAAAAGAAAATAATTGTTATTAGTCTAACTAATAAATAACTACAAATATAATAACAAATGAAAAATAAAAAAAACACATACATACATACACCACACCATGCACACTCAGGGGACAAAAATAAAACGCATTTCAATTGTTCATATACTATAATAAAATTTCAACAATCTATACAATGTTATAACATATTTAATACTCATTGTTAGGCATTTGCATACAATTTAACAGATCAGTTTATTTCTGAAAATAAAATGGTTGCGGAATGTATTAACTTAACGGATTGAAATTGCACACAGGATTAAATGCGACTTTTAAATAAATTAGTTGTTAGTTGTTACGTTATGGGTCTTGGCATATTTACAGTGTGCCAGTCTGTATCATACAGACAAACCATGCAATATAATGTTCTTAGCGTACCAAGTCTTCGGGGTTGAACATGCCCTGTGAACAAATAAAAAGGTTTTGATACATAGGAAAAAAATTGTCTTTCAGTCAGTTTGGTAAGTAACAAGTAGAATATGAAAAATAATATGAAAAATAATACTAAAAATTTATTGAAATAAAAAATTGTTATTGTATAGTAGTTAATACAATTTTTTTTTATTTGAATTATTAAAATATTAAATTAAAATAAAACCAATGCATAGTTCATGAGATGGTGTAAAGTCAAACAAAATTCATGGTCACCCTAACTACCATTTCTACCAACATCAATGATTGGTTGGCCATTTACCGGGTCCTGCACGGACCACTTTTGGTTAGATTTCGCTTATAAGGAAAAAGCAACCCTAAGCATGTGGAAATAGATTTTATTTTATCAAAACAAATATTTTTTTTTGTGCACCGTCGTTTCGTTGCTGGATGCGCTCACTTTTGGTTGATATTGTTGATTTTGATTAATAGTTAAAAGTAAAATAGAAAGAAAAAATCATCATCATCATCAGAATCAATAGAAGAAAATATTGTAATGTGTCTAATTTTCTCCATAAAATGTTTTACATTGAGCATAATGTTTTAAATGCAGTTCGATAAAATTAAAAAACGACAAGTGCCAGTTGCTCTATTACACTCTTAAAATGTAAAAACAATATGTTCGTAATCAACTTCTATATTTTATTCCAAATATATATTATTATTTTACCATTTTATGCTTACTTAAACATATCTTACTCCTACTTTCGAATTTTCATTATCAAATATCTCTATATATTTTTTTTACAATTTATCATAGATATGAGAGTTTCATTCTCCATCACACATTTTTTTTTATTTATAACAAAAAATATGAATAAATACTTTAATTCCAAAATAAAATAGTACCTTAGCGCGACGCAAAATGGAGTCTTTGCTGGCGTCATATGGGTGGTCCTTAGACGGAATCTCCAATACTGACGGTACGGGGGCGGTGTGTGCGTCAATGACGTGTCGGATCAGTTCCGCTACATTTTGGTTGATCAGGATGATATCGATGTCGTCGCGCTTGACGAATCTCTTGAAACAGTCCTCAATTTCACTGACTGGAGTGTCTATGGGTGATAGGGAGATGTGATTAATTCTTGTGTTAAGTTACCACTAGATTTTCACATATGGATTCGCTCGCAATGTCATAGAGAATAAACAGTAATTGTCATCAATGTCATATTTTTAATATAGCATCACCTGTCTGAATGTTAACTTTTGGGAGTGATAGAAATGAGGAAATCTATCCGATATATCCGATATAAAAGTACCCTACGGCACTCCCTAGTGTCCTCGTCATATTATTATTAAATTATGTATTTAATTGCTACGTTATTGAAAAACAAGCATACTATGCATTTATAATGTCAGTAAGGATGCATTACATCAGACAGATATGTTATATGACAAATAATTTAATGTGAAATTGTATTTGTCTGTTTGTCTATCTTTCACATTGCAAAAGAGAGATTTTATTGTATGATTTTTGTAATTGGTTAGGCCACAGTAATGGTCAATAGTGTGAGTATACTACTTCAGTAATTGCTTTTAAATAAAACAATCAATTAGTGATACAACTATGAAGGAACGAAATCAACGAACCATCTAAATAATTGATTTTTAATAATGCAATAAAACTATAGGTAAGTATAAAGATTACCCATACAACTGTTAGTAGTACATACTTCAGTTTTATATACATAGAACTATCAAGTACCTTACTTCCGATTTAAATACTTATAATCCTTGATTCTAAATCATTGAGATAATATTAATATGGAGACGACACCGCCTACATCACTTATGTTCCACTCAACATACGTCATGTGACGTATGTTGAGCGGTATTTTTTAATGGTTTTAAAGTGAAACGCATCAAATATGCCTTCGTGTGTGTTACGATATTGCACAAATAATACGGAAAAGTGCAAAGGAATAACTTTCATCGTTAAGTACCTAACTAGATAATCATTTTTAAAACTTAGTTAAAGCAAAAAAATGGCGCACAGATTTTGTTCGTGGTGTCTCCTCCATACGTAGTAATATTATCTCAATGTTCTAAATACATTTTTTCATGATCATTCATGATTTTCAAGTTCACATTGATGAAATTTGAATTATTACTATTGAATACAAATACTACGACGTTACTTACTTTTATCTACGACCATGAAATTTGGGTGTCTGTTCTTGTTAATTTCCCCGATACCACCCAACAGGAATCCAACGCAAGTATCCTGGAAAAACAAAAGAAATAGGAAATAATAATATACAGGGCCCGTTCGTCACTATAAAAACAAACGCCAATCAACATTTTCTGGATAATGTTGTTGATAGAAAAAAGTAGAGACATACCTCATCTCCGATAACACTAATAAGTTTTCCTTTTACTGCAGCTTGAAGGGCCATTTTAGAATTTTTAAATTATTATTTGGTATTTTATTGAAAATAAGAACTGTCACACGAAATTCATCACCTGACTAACGATTTTTTTGGTAAGGTTGGTAAGCCTGAAAAAATTGGATACTTGATTAGAATTTAGAAATTGCATTCATAAAAAAATAAAACTATATTATTAAAAAAAAATACACTAAAAATGTATAAAATATGAGATACACTGTTAAATGATGAGAATTATGTAGAAAAAATAAAAACACTATTTTTGCTACTTGATTCTTCTTCTTATTAATCCTTTTCTTTAATGGCAACTCGTGGCTGTATGTTACATTCCATTGTCAGCTTGACACTGACAAACATCATTCCATTCGATTTTTGAAGCTTGTTTTGTAAATGTTGTGTGTGATGTTGTGACTTGTGGCGTGCAGAAAATAGAAATATCTCATTTTTACTTAGTAATTAATTATAAGTCGATGTATATTTTTCAATGTAAACAATAAAATCGTGACCAAAACTAATATAAACATGTTGAACATTCAAAATTATGGTAGTAGTTCAGAAGACGAAGAAAATGACTCAGAAACTATACAACAACACAGTAACGAAAAGTTATTGTCTCACTTGAAGCCTGTTGATCCAAATTTATCTATAGCTAAGAAAATGCAAGTATGTGCAGCACCAGTAGTAATGCCTACGGTAAGTCATCTACAAACACACACATCACATTTAATATGTTATGATTTCTTTATTAGTTTTTATATTACAGAACAACGATGACACGAGAGTACTTTTACCGAAAAATCAAGAACTCATGCACAATCCTAAATATGAAGAGTTATTTGCCCCTGAATATGGTCCAGAGAATCCTTTTCGAACACAACAGATGAAAGCTGAGAGAAATATGTTGTCAGGTTATGTGGAGAAAGCACATATAAGTGAATTCCAATTTGAGAACCAGCGGAGGACATTCACAAGTTACGGTTATGCTGTAGATCCTTCCACAGAACCTATTCCTGATAGTGGTAAAGGAGATGGAATTGTTGGTATGTTTGTTTCTATCCAATAAATATTAATAATGAACTTTGATTGATATACTATTGTTTATTATAGTATTGTTTTTACATTTTATTTAGAGAATAAAAAAAGGTTGATTATGAACTAATAGTTGGGAAATCTAAATTCTTTTATGAGGGATTCAACAACATTTAGTATTTCAACAACTAGCTTTATTATGCTCTGAAGTGTTTGTAAATAATTGCTTTTTATAAAATTGTAGAAAGATAGGCTTAATTTAACACATTTCTTTATTTAGTTTCAGAAACAGTGGCTCCACCTGTTGAAGCGGAGGGTAAATCAGTATTTGAAGTTATAAAGAAAAGGCCATTAGATAAAAAGAAAAGGCACAAAAATGATAATCCCGAGGATGTGGAAGGATTTTTAGGGCCCTGGGGAGGTTATGTAGGCGAGCAAAGGTAAGGTTACAAACTTTTCTAGACAATTTATTACTATCCAGATGTATATAAATAAATAAATAATAGTTGTTCAGATTGTTTTAAAGTTTTTGAAACGTTGTGTAATAAAAACTATTATTGAAATGTTGCCACATTTAAAATAATACAATTCACAGATCATTTTTTACATCAAATATCAATATGATTAACACTAGGAAGAGTGAAATAAAGTAGTTAATTGTTGAAATATTAATTTAATAGGTAGGTTAACCCATTGAGCCCCAAGCGGCCCGATCGGTCCACGACACAATAGATTTTCTATTGTGTCTGTGGTTCCGGGGCCTGAGTTATTAATATTAAACATCATAAATTTTCCAATTATTAATTAATTTCTTTAATTATTCCAGGGTTATGAAGCCTGAAGGTGAAATTGCTAAAGAATTGGAAGAGATTGTAGCAAAGAGACAAAAGAAAGGCAAAGTTGATGATGACAAACCTTTGGAAGAGAAATCTATATTCCACAGTATGTATATTTCAAATTATTTATTTGTAAAGTTAAGTGTGATTTTTTTTAAATTTTTCTTCATTTTGGCAAAATAGTGCATAGATGTCCAATCGCTCTGTTATTTTATGATTATTATCTTACTCCTACTAATAATATAAATGTGAAAGTTTGTGAGGATGGATGTGTATGTGTATGTTTGTTACTCTTTCACGCAAATACTACTGAACAAATACAATGAAATTTAGCACACATATAAACTAAGTAACTTGGATTAACACATAGGATATATTTTATCCCGGTTATCCCATGGGAACGGGAACGGACTAGTCATTTAATATTTCTCAGTACACACAGAAAATAATGCAACTTCTCTTTCCCCCCTTTCATTTTATTAATGATTGTGTCAAAATATGTTATACATATTTCGGAGAATTTAAATAACTCTCCATAATTAATTATAGTTAGGTTGATATGTGAAATAATATTAAATAATGACTCAGTGCGCACACCTTGCGCGGTCGATGGTAGCACCGAGACTATATCATCGAGCTACTGACTCAAGGAATATAAACCATAGCATGGCCCGTAACCCCATGCATTTCATATCAATTCAATATCGACATTATGTTGTACACCATAGAGTACATTATAATAGGAAGGTATAGCCACATAACAACTACTCTGTTATGATTCTCTCACATATAATATATACATGTATATTATATACCTTTACAGTTGACAAAGCCACAGACTACCAAGGCAGATCGTGGCTCGAAGCACCGCGCAGTGAAACACAGTTACGAAGTGACACTCCACCAGCTAAATGTTTCCTACCCAAGGTAAGTTTTATGATTTTACTAGCTTACCGCCCGCGGCTTCGCTCGCTTTGTCTAAAACCTAATAAATTATATCCTAAAACCTTCCTCTTGAATCACTCGTTCTATTAAAAAAAACGCATCAAAATCCGTTGCGTAGTTTTAAAGATTTAAGCATACATAGAGACATAGGGACAGAGAAAGCGACTTTGTTTTATACTACGTAGTGATAATAGTTTTTTTTTGCATTCAAATGTAATGAATTTGAAACATTATTTTGGTTTGAGTTTATCCACTACTTACAAACAAAAAATTGAATATTTCCTCTATCTACTATTATTGTCATGTTTGATGCAGAAATCTTTCTGAAATAGTTGATCTTATATAAAAAATCGTTATTTTATTAGTTACGGTTTTAAGAACATTGGCATCAGCATCAAAAGATTGTCACTTTAACAAATTTTTCAATAATATAATTATATTATGAAATATGTTTTTACTTACAGTCGCACATATTTACGTGGAAGGGTCACACGAAAGGCGTGGCGGCAGTGCGCTGGTTCCCCAAAACTGCACACCTTATGCTCTCTGCCGGCATGGATTGTAGAGTTAAGGTTTGTATTAGCAAAGAAAAACATTTATTTCGACACACACATACATACATACAAAAAATAATAAAAAAGTTAAAAAAAATAGTTTTCAAGGTATTTTTATTAATGAATCTGCACTCTTGGAGCGTTGAATTACACCAAAATCCCCCCTCTCCGTTAAAACTTCATGAAATTCTCAAAAATATAAAATTGTCACTAGAAACCCTCTATAAGCAGTGTAACTAAAACCACAATATACAGATACATACAGTAAGGAAACTTCATACAAAATGTTCGAAATGGCTCCCCCCCCATCAAGCGTGTTTACGAGGGTATTCAGGGGGATCGATAGTAGCGGGTGACACATCCACAGATTTTGAATATAGTATGGAAAAAAGTTTAAAGTGATGTCAATTCACATTAAATAAATATCGATTGTTTCAGTTTGTAGCCCTTTCAATAAATATATTTGTAAATACCGTATCTGACTACAAGTTAAAAAGAGACTATTTTTTAATTTCTATAGATATGGCAGCATGAGTTTTAAATTAAGTTGACATATTTTCTACCAAAATGATAGCTACAAATAGTCACTATTAGGAGTCCAGTCTGTTTAAAGATCGCATCTATTTTTTACGCAATCTAAAATGGAAACCTTAAAAAATCTTGTTTAAATTTATGTGCATAATTACGTAAATATTAGGGAATTTCTTGATTAAATATTATTTTTATGATGATGTTAGTGGCATCCACTTATTATGATTTGATATAAGTAAGGTTAAATAATACTTTTTTATTGAGACTCGTGACGTCATTACTTTGTCAAGCACTTGCCTGACAAGCGATTTTATATTTTTAACCGACTTCTAAAAACAAAAAGGTGGTGGTTAATCTATGTTCGACTGTATCTTTTTTTTTTAATTAGACATGTGAACCGATTTTAAAAGAATCGGAATCTCAAGGGAATGGAAATAAAACTGACTTCCTGAAAATGTTAATATATTTATTTATTTTATTTATACCTACTATATTGTTGCTATGTTTCCGCTAGCGGGTACGTCTGCGTAGTCAAAGAAAAAACCCGCATAGTTCTCGTTCCCGTGAGATTTCCGGGATAAAACCTATCCTATCTCTCAAGTTGGATTGAACTGCACATGGTGTGCGAATTTTATTATAATCGGTTAAGTGGTTTAGGAGTCCATTGAGGACAAACATTGTGACACGAGATTTATATATGTATATTAAGATAAGATATACTTACATATATTATATTTTATGCATAATACTTTTCCATTCTTACCTTTCATTGTTAACTGGAAGTTTAAAAAATGACAACTCTGGATTTGATGAACTTGAATTCAAGCAGCCGAATACTGCGCAATTAGTACGTGGCATTTTTAAAATGATCGCCGAAATCAACTTATCTACAAGCACGTGTTCAAATTAAACTGAAATAATATATTTCAACAAAATGTTAAAACATAAATACATAAAAGATAGATTATTATAATTATTGTATTTTTATCGATACGTGGCGTCTCCACTTTGTCAAGCACTAAGCCTGTCAAACTATTTTCTTTTTCTTCTTAAAACAAAAAGGTAGAGGTTCTATGCTCGTATAATAATAATTTTAATTTATTTTTGCATGTTTTGTGTTTTTTAATTTATATAATTTAATTTATCGTTTTAAAAATAATTTAAGTAGTAGGTACATACAAGTATTGTAAATTCTGGTTTAAAATAATTATTGAATATATGTATAATACAAATATCAAGCATTATTAAAAATAATTTAGGTACATTAAATAGCCTTCGGCGTCCATAACAAAACAAGATTTCGAAATATAGCACTGATAAAAACGTATTTACTTTTACAAGCTGTTAATTCGGATTGTTTCTTCTTGTAAATTCATATTTAGGCTACACCATTTTTGTATTTTAACAGGTTTTAATCTCAAAATTACCACAAAATCAACTGTGAAAAAAAAGCAAACAGAAATATACAGACCGAATTGATAACCTCCTCCTTTATTTTTGAAGTCGGTTAAATATCAAAAAGTAACAGCCCTATAGCTATACGTCATAATTTCATGGGCGGGGCTTAGTTTCCTAACTGTATGTACGTAGTATATATCTGTCAACTGTGCTAAAACCGCTTTCTTTTAGCAAGCTTTTAAATATAATATAGATGTATAATGTATACTGTATTATACCTTTACATAATAAGAAACAATGAAAATCCTGTATAAGGAAAACAAATTTTTTGATTCATTTGTAGACAAACTAATTTACATAATCTGATAAAATTTTAGTAACAACAAAGGCATTAAATCATTTTAAATTGCATATTCAGTGTCTTGAATGTCTATTTTTTTTATTTTATTATGATTTATAGGATTTATTTATTAGTCTGGTAAATATTTTCAGATATGGGAAGTGTACGGTGACCGTCGTTGCGTGCGCACGTACTTCGGCCATAGACAAGCCGTGCGTGATGTTAATTTTAACAATGAGGGTTCACACTTTTTATCTGCGGGTATGTGTTAAAAAATAATATTTTTTGCTTGCTTATTTTTACTCCTGTTATTAAAAAAAAATCACAATTTTTTTGTAATAATTAGTTAACTAAATAAAATATTATTGCTGCTTATTTTTTTAGACAGTACAGTTTATAATTTGTGTAATTGTATGACGTGAAATCTAAAATAAAGATTCTTTATGGTAATTCATACTAATATTAAAATTGCGAAAATCGTTCTGTCCATCTGTTTTGCTATCATGACTAATCAGGGGTGAAACCACGTATAATATACGTTTTATGCTGGCTTCATTAAAGTGATATAAGTAATTTTTTTTTCAGCATATGACCGCTACATAAAGCTATGGGACACAGAGACGGGCGAGTGTGTGAGTCGGTTCACGTCACGCAAAGTGCCCTATTGTGCTAAATTCCACCCCGATACTGACAAACAGCATCTATTTGTGGCTGGCACTTCTGATAAGAAGATTATTTGTGTGAGTACATTTTTACATATAATATTTATTTTAGATTTAATTAATCATTTTTTCCTATAGGTTTGTATATAACTGCCTTTAGACTCGATTTTGACCAACTTTAAACGGACAGATTTGAATCAAACTTTGTACACTTATCAAGGACGAATGACAATACAATAATTTAATGAGTTTAAGCGTGTTTCAAGTTTTATTTTGAACTATATTAATATTGTACAAAATTATGCCTATATGCTTGTTTTCTCTGTTTTGATGAACCATAAAGAAAAATTTTTTTTTGTTAAAAGAACCTACACCACAATTTTATTTGATTTTTTGTTTGTTTTATAGTGGGACACAAGAACGGGTGAAGTTGTACAAGAATACGACCGGCATCTCGGTGCCGTTAACACGATCACATTCGTCGATGAAAACCGACGCTTCGTCACCACATCTGATGATAAGAGCTTGCGCGTTTGGGAGTGGTGAGTTATTTGTTTTTTTTTTTATGTATTTTTTGAAATGAAACAATTTTTAGGCGCGTTGAAAGTAAAATTTCAAGGTTGCGTCATTGCAATACCGTCACAATATCATGGAGTAAGGCGATGATTTTGGTATTTTTGAATCTTGACAAAGAAGTTTCACCTCTGACACGTGCGCTCGTCACACACGCTCTTTTTTATGGTAGCAATTTTATGAAATGTTTCAAATAATACTCAAAGAAAACATTCTATTACTTTTGAAAAGAAAGAAAACCGCATTCAAAGATTTTCGTAATTTTACTTGCCACGCCCGAAAATCGAACTGATTGAAATCTTTTAAAATTATACCCTTTACTTTTATTGCATTGATCTTTAGAGTGAATTATAAGAATGAAAGAAAAAAATGAAAAAAAAAGGAAAACAGTTTCCTTTTTTTTTCACCTTCAATTTTATTTCTGAGTAGGATTTTCTCTACTTCTTATAGTACTTATACTTTAGATGGCATAACATAATTCAACTTTATATAATACTAGCGGTCCGCCCCGGCTTCGCCCGTGGTACATATTTCGCAATAAAAGGTAGCCTATGTCCTTTCTCGGGTATCAAAATATCTCCATACCAAATTTCATGCAAATTGGTTCAGTAGTTTAGGCGTGATTGAGTAACAGACAGACAGACAGAGTTACTTTCGCATTTATAATATGTATTAGTATGGATGATTGACTTTATTAATTTTCAGGGACATACCAGTAGACATGAAGTATATAGCGGACCCATCTATGCACTCTTTGCCCGCAGTCACAGTGTCGCCCAACGGCAAGTGGCTCGCTTGTCAATCTATGGACAATAAGGTGGTGGTCTTCAGTGCGCTCAATCGGTTCAAGATGAACAGGAAAAAGACGTTTGTAGGCCATATGGTGGCTGGATACGCTTGTTCTGTGGATTATTCGCCGGATATGAGGTAAATACATTGAAAAAATAACAAAAAACTATAAAAAATGGCAAAAAACAGGGTATAGTAGGGTAGGAGGTGGTTTATCAGTCGATTGGTTCGAGATGAACAGGAAGAAAACGTTTGTAGGCCACATGGTGGCTGGATACGCTTGTTCTGTGGATTATTCGCCGGATATGTGGTAAATACATTGAAAAAAAAAAATAACAAAAAAAATTGGTTGTAAAGTCGGTTTATTGACGATAGTTGAACGTGACAACGTCCGATTGTGCTTCTTTGTCGCTCGTTCCGCGCTCTCGCTTGCACTTCAAGCCTTACATGGAACGCCTCAGAGCGAGGTAACGCCGCATGAGTCATGTTTTTTCGTGCGTGCAGCCGGCTTTATCGAATTATAAGACGTTGTCACGTCAAAACTATAAAAATGGCAAAAAACAGGGTATGTAGGAGGTGGTGTATCAGTCGATTGGTACAAGATGAACAAGAACAAGACGTTCGTAGGCCTTATAGTGGCTGGATACGCTTGTTCGGTTGACTACTCGCCAGATATGAGGTGAGTGGGGGAAAGAAATACCAATCAATTTGGGAAAAATGACGTTTAATCGTAGTTAAAATGCTGCTTCTAGGAAATGTGTGTGTTTGCGCGTATACATGTGAAATATTTACGCAGTCCGCTAGGCTCCATCGAAATTCAGTATCTGACATAGAAATCGATTAGTTTTTTTTGGAAAGTAGTACTTTTATAGTAACCAAAAAATAAAGATCAAATAATGGATCTCGTGCATATCGAAGAAGATAACTAATAATTAAATCATTTGATAAAAAGACACATGAAAGTCATTTTGGTGGATTTTACATTTAATACTTGATTAGATTAAATCATATACACAAAAGGTTGAGGTTATTGTTTGTTCCCCATGATAAGGATTTAGTTTCTACTTGCTTGAAACTTTGCGTAGTTTGCGGCTAGATGGCGTTAGTTGACATGTCTGGAATGTTTAAAATAATTAAATTGGACAATAAATATTTGCCCTACTTTTTTAAATAATATTAATTGAGTTGATAATAAAGTAGGTGAGAAATTTTTAAAGTAATTTTTGATAATAAGGTATCTAAATTGGTTGTAACTGACATTATTTAAATAGCACGTAACTTTAAATTAGATTAGTGCAACTGATAGATAAATGACTGAAGTTAATCTAAAATAAATTCAAAGCAAGATACATTATTCAGTCTAAAAACTAAAATAAAAAATGTGTCTTTTTCAACATCAAAATGCTTTTTCTTCTGACTTCTAATTACTGACGCGAAGGATATTATTTGGAAGGATATTATTATTTTGTGATCCTTCGAGTGTTTTATATTACATTGAATACTGCATCAAAATCTATTGCTTGGTTAAAAAGAAGACTTAACAAAATAGAAACAGACATAGTTTTATAATATATAGTGGTCAAAGTTCGATTGGTCGATAAATAAAAAATAAAAATAATAATTGATTGATTATGATTATTATATCAGTATAAACACATAAATCTTATCTAATGTAATCTTCTTATGTATAAAATAAAGACGCGTTAGTTATTTGTAATCTAAGAACGGCTGAACGAATTTTAGTAACTTTTAGTTTGTTAGATTTTTCACCCCGTATTGTTAAAAAAAACTTAAAAGTTCTCGAGATGGGAGGCTCGTATGATATGCATTGTCATCGTGTAAATGCAACAACTATATAATTACGTAAATCAGCAGATTGCGTTTATCGCATCTTATTACTGAAAACAAATAATAAATATTAATGTCATCTATATTTACACAAATAATTGATTAATGATATTATACAGTGATCCCTAAACGCTTATCCTGCAATATCTATATTAATGTAATTACTGCCGGTTTTCTATGTTCAGTTAAATTGTGACTATAACCATAAACTATTATGTCCATTCTATCTAAATGTGTATTTTTATGGATATGTGCACCTTGGGTTGTTATTGTTAGAGATATATCTCAAAGAAGCAATATTAATGTAACTAAAGAGTTAATTAGATAACTAATAAATTTATGTATCTCTTAAATAATTCCCTCACTTTTCAAGATTTTTTTAACTACCATTCTACTCTTATTAGGTAGAAGAGTTAGAGACAACCTCGAAAATATGTTTACCTGCCCCCGCACCATGATGTCTTTAAGTGGTATTCTTTTCAGTGAGGAAAATGACAGTGCTATATAGATTGTCTAGCGCCATCTCTTTCCTACCCCGGAAATAATACTGCTATAAGAGCGTATACGCACTATGCGGGTAGCCGCATTGCGGGTAGCCGTCCGGCTGACCGCAAGCACAATTATGTACGTAATATTCATTTCTATGCGCACTGTGCGGTCTGCGGTAGCCGCATCGCAGTGCGCATAGAAATGAATATTACGTACATAATTGTGCTTGCGGTCAGCCGGACGGCTACCCGCATAGTGCGTATACGCTCTAAGACATCATAGTAACCCCTCTGCTCCGGTTTAGGCTTCATACACTTGTAACCAGTAGGGTACTTTATCCATTATTCAGTAAATTAACAAATAAGGCATTTTAGCTAGATGTAACCTTTAGCTTATGAGATTTGTCTCGTTCGGCACGTGGTCAAACAACTACTGGCATTCAAATAAACATAATTACTATCAATTATGTGAAAGCATAACGGATAAATCTTAGCCATATTAGCATATGTGCGATAAAAATTCAAATAAATTCTATTAACACTATTAGCACAAGAATGAACAGGATTAAAAAAAAATTATGTTCAGCCAAATTAAATGTCAAAGTCATCAATTTTTTTGGTATCGTTTCAAATCCAATTAAAGTCTTATTATAAATTCTAAATCGATTTTTTCTAGTCTCAAAATTGATTTCTGAAAAAAAAAATCTGGCAAATCTCGTTTTTTATATGTTTGATATTTACATAAAGCAAAAACAACGATATGTATGAGATTCTAGAAAAGAAATATTTTTTTTCTTAAGATCAGGTTTCATATCAACAACAGCATTCATAAATATATTTGTATAATAAATATTTGATTATTAGTTGACACGTGCCCAATTCTCTTTTATTATTAGCCATTCGCGCTTTTAATATTCCAATAATATTGTTATTTCACATTGCAACATTTATTTATTTATTTATTTATACTTTATTGTACATATATACCAGACAGAGAATAAGAAAATAGGTACAATAATTAAAAAAAGAAGAAACAATCACGAAGGCACATATGTACGAAAAGGCGGCCTTATTGCTTTAAAGCAATCTCTTCCAGGCAACCCTGTTGGCACGGAATGTTGAACGTGAACGTTCGAACGTTCGAACGTTCGAACGAACGAACATTAATAAAAAAAAAAAATTAAATCTATTACTTGAGGTATTTTGTAGTATTCAACTAGTGAAATTATCTTTACACCCTTTCAGTGGTTACAGAAACTTGTACATTAACTTTTCTTAGTCCAGGATCACTAGAAGTCATGAGGATTTATCATTTTATCAATATCAGGCTTATTCACTGTGATGCTTCATTTTCGTTTAGACGCACATTTTTTCTGGATATCGTACCAAAATATTTATTTGATGACAGTCTATCTGTTGAATGATATAAATATGATCTAGAGGCAAAAGTAAATTTAATAATCACTTTAAGTTCACGTTATCGATTCGTGTTGAAGTCAGAGACTGTACAAAATAATCTGAAGAAAATGTTATTTATCCCCCTTAACAATAGAATTTCTCCTACTCTTTCGGTTTTATGTATTAAAAGGACACCCCACGCCATCTATGGAAACATGCGTTAAGCTTCGCAACCAATAGTCAATACATCAACAACAACAATTTGCATCGATGGAACGCGGCCTCTTGAATTTTAATTTTTAGTTTAGTTTTATACCTATTGGTAAACGAGTCAGATATAATTTATTGACCTTATACACAGTTTAATAAAATTTTAGATCAGTATTTGCCAAACCATGGCCATGGCTATATGTGCATAGCCATCTAGACCAAGAGCTCGCGTACATTTTAATTATCATTATAATTTAAAGAACGATATCACTACTTAAACTATCTTTGTTCACGAGTTTTAGCGTTGTGTTATCAGGTGTTTATTTGTGGTTGTAGTATCGGAGTTTGGATTTGTGCCCGAATTATCTTGGCTTACTTTTCATAACTGGCGAAATCCACTCTACACCTCCTACATGTGCATAATTGTTTAACCTGTCGCAAATATAATCGTTTTGTTATGGCTAACGAGTCAACAAAATTTATATTAATATAAACTGACTTCTGATTTATTTATTGAAGCTGATCTTACTTCTTTTAAACAGTTTTGAGTACTTGTCAAATGAAAATTTAATAAGAAAGGTCAGAGATAACTTTTGGCCGCGGAAGATATTCATCCATAACCCACGGCTTACAGAAAAGAGATAACCTTTAAAAAATAAGGGACCTGAAACTTTTTTGAAGTCAGTTGTTTAGACTATTTTTAAAATAAGTAGGTATTTTTATATTTTCGTATGTCACCAATCATTTTATACTTACTGATCGCGTGTAACTGACACAACAAATACCGATAAAATCTACGCTTAATCATGGTGCTTGTGATATAAATAAACATTATATTATATCATAATCGCAAAATATGCCTGGTCATTGTTTTGGGGCAAAGGCAACGATCTGCTTGGAGCTGTGTTTATAGATAAATCATCTATTAACGATATGTAGATATTTAAAATTGTAGGTATAAGTATGTTAAATTATGCCATATTCATTATATAACATATTCATAGCTAACAAATTGCACTTCAAAAAAATATTGTTTTATTTACGTAGCGCGTCAAGCACGTGCAAATAAGTAGTTTTTGTCGAAATCGGATAATCGTCAGATGGTCACGTAGACCAAGCTTGCTGGCGATATCTTATTCTCATAAAATATTTTTAGTGTAAACATTGGCACGGATATGACACTGAACTCAGATAGCTGACCTAGCAAGCAATTTTTCTCTCATTAAATAAATCAAATTTTATTTTGAGGCCTATCATTAGTGGAGAAAAGTATGTACATATTTAATTACGTGATCTCAAGAAATGCACAATGAAATTGTATTTTTATTTAAAAATTATAAACTTCCTTTTTTTGTTCTTCTTGACTTTGCTGTGGCTCATTTCATTCATAAGTTCATTATATTTGTGTCTTGATTCATTAATACTTTAATATTAATGAGATAAGATGAGAAAAAACTGGCGTTAATGTTTTGGAGGCAAAAAGTTTTTATACTAGTCTGGTACTTAGAATATTCATTAAGTATCTAAAAAAAAAAAACATGAGAAATCTATTAGCCATTTGTATAGGTACTTGTTATTCATCGTCGTTTCAGTAAATCACGGCGATACAAAAAACATTCCCCTTAAGGTAGAATTAAAACCTTTTCAAGATAAAAACTAGAGAAAATTCTAAGAGCTTGGAATGTTGCGCATACTAATGAATGACCTGTTTTTTTTAACCATACTTACATAGCTACATTGAAAATGGAGTAGGTATACGACATAGTTACAACTTACAAAGTAAACAATTTTTTAGAATAAGACGAATGAGTGCGATTATTCACAGTATCGTATCAGATCCATTATTCCAGTGCTGGTAATAAAATTTGCGTAGATATTTAACACAGTATTTTCAAGTGTTTGATTTTACGCGAGTATTATACATTTAGAAATTAAATATTTTTAGAAGAAGATGTGACATTTTAGTCTCCCCGCGACCACGCTCGCTGCAAAGTGTGCGAAACGTGGGGAAAATAATATAATTAATAAATTTAACATATTGTAAAAATTATACATCACTTCGGCTTTCATCAGTTTCCTTTCGCAGATCTTTTTTATGTAGATAAGTAATAAATAATATAGTAGTAATAAACTCCATAGCAATTGTTTACCATCTCTCGGACTATGTGTTACTCTCTCGTGTAATTGCTGCTCATGAAGCTATTGTGCTTGATTGACATGATTAAGCTTTATCAAATAAAGTAGCACGCTGTAAAAGTTTGGATGTAGGTATACACAATGTACATTTTAACAGGTTTTAAAGAAATAACCACAATTCGCAAGTATGTCAGTGGCTGATACATTTTCTTCTTTAGTAACATATTTAATTTCCATGGACATGAAATCAATATTTAAAATATATATTAAGTATATCAATTATAGTCCTTTTCACCTAGGATGATTCCTGTGACACTTCATCGTGTTCCGAATTACGTATTTTATGTTTAAAACGCCAAAATAATTGTAGTGCATAATATTTTTATTTTATGGCAGCATTATTACCAAAAATATAAAAATGAAACATCTTAAGCTTATAAATACAAAACAGTATTGTTTAGTTTAATATAATGAAAAATAAAATAAAATAACACAAAATACGCAATTCGTGTACATGAAATGGATCGTTGAAAAATCATAGAGTTGGAAAATATATAATCGGCGCCCATCTTGTGATCGTTTGTCAATCGAGTAAATCGTCACAGTACGAGTGCGAGCCTTGTATACAAGTTGTATTTTTATATTGATACTTTACGTGGTATTCTGTTATTGTTACTAATTGTTATTGTTGACTTTTTGTTGCTGTTGTTTGCTAAGTTTCCTTAGTTAATTGTTGGCGAAATGCCGAAAAAACTAATTTTGGTACTTTATTCAAATCGATTTTATTTCCATATAAAATATTATCGATTATCGGAAACAATTGATATGATTTCAGTAAAGACATCTCTACACGTGTCAAAAATCGATGTGTCACAGAAATCATCTTAGGTGGAAAGGACTATAATAGAGTGTGCAAGTCAAAATTACTAATTCTATAATTATATTTTGCAGACGTCATTAATTCGCTAATCGAGGAAAACAAAGCGACAAGCGATAGGTTAATTTAAAAAATAAAATATATTCCACATTACAGTAATGAAAACGCTTAGATCATTTGAAAACGTGACGTTTCAATTTTGTATGTCCGGTTATATTTTTGAGGGAAGTAATAAATGCAAGTTTGATATGCACTTAATGTTCACTTTATTACGGAAATCTCTTCCATGCAATTACACATATTTTTTTACTTTAACTATATACGTATAGCCTTGTTTCTCAGTACATTTCATCATTTACATATTACATGTTGCAATAAGGGTTTTACTCGACTACTAGTTTTGCATTGTTAATCGGACGATCAACTTTAGTATTTACATACCCTTTCAGACTTGCTGAAAAATACTAGTATTTTTTTACTATTTTTAGAGCTGGTTTTGACCATTTCAATTAACAGGCAACAACATTTTTACACAGTTTAGACTAAAAATTATCTGCAAACCTTTTAACTATCCCTTCTTTTGTGTTCTTTAGGCCCAGTTTCATCAAGCTCTGTTAGTTAGTTTAACACACTGTTAACTCTTTTAACGGGACATCAATGTAAGGGAGTGTCCCACCATGACCTAATCGAGGATTAGTTTCCTTAACACGGCATTATATTTAACCCGTGGCATAGAGGCTCTTTAAATTTTTAACAAGCGATTAGAAAAAATGATTTGAAGTTTTCTTGCTGTCAAGATGGACTCTGCATACTATTTTATTTTTGAAAATGAAGATGTGTTGGATGATTTGTATAATTTGGATTATATAGTGCGACCGCGACGGCCCAGAATTTATAAAGACGTCGTCATTGTTTCGAAGAATATGATGATGTTGATTTTAGTACAAGATTTCGTTTATCAAAACAATCTGTTTTGGAAGTATTGCAATTAATTGAAGATAAACTCGAATAACCGTCGGATCTGTAAGTAAAACTATCTCGTGAGGTAATATTTATATTTATGTGCATAAAAGGTTCCTTCCTACATACTGTATTATTTTCAATTAAACCATAATAATCCTGTGAGTCATGTCAAATCTAGTATTGAATACCAATAGGTACTTAAAATGTAAACTTCACCACTACTCAGGTAAGGCTCAGGCCTCCTCATGATTATGAAATGTACTTATCTTAATTTTAAATTCTGTTTTAGGAATCTATCAGTTTCACCTACAGACCAACTGCTTATTGTAGTGCAGTGCAGTGATGGCTCAGTGGTGAAAAACATTGTGAGGAAACCGACATATCATAAGATAGCGTGGTGGATAATGACCTGATCCCTTACCGTGTTTAAGTTTAAGTTAGCACTACCAATCCCATGTCCCAGCAGTGAGAAAGTATATGGGCTGACGATGATGATGATCCTAATTTAATTTAAATGTGACATTGTTAAGTATAGAAATATGTAATTTTTCATGTTACCTAAATAAATAAAACTTGTGTTTTTATAAAACATTTTTATTGTACCCTTAGATTGTACCTATCAACATCATTCAATAAATAGGTTATAACAACTAGATACTAGGTTATTACAAACAATAATTGTCTTTATTTTTCTTGTTTTAATTGCTCTTCTAGTATGAGATCTCTCGCACTTTCCTTCGGACTCCGAATTTTTTTTCGTAATTTCAACCAGATCCAGTTTACCTTCGACCAAGTGAAATTGAACCGCGATTTTTCTTCAACATTATTGTATTTATTCAACTCAAAATAAAATTAAAATAACACAAGAAAAATCACAACAAAACAATCTCCAAATAACATCAAACATTTGTAACCATGGTAACGACCAAATCGTTTGACATATAAACCAGCAAACGTAAAAGTTTCTACATGATTATTAAATTGTATACTGTGTTAGAACATTTCAATTTAGTCGAATTACCAAACATGACAGTTATTATACAACTAGAACAAATAGCCCCAACGTGCGAAACTATGGCATTGTCAACTATGACATTTTGTTTCGGGCGGTTTAAAATACGAATGAATGATTCGTGAGTCGCTCAGTTAATGATCGATTTGATAATCGGCTGTTAGATTTCCTTCTTGGGACCTGTAGAGTTGACAACGATGTTAAAATAAATGTTTAATTTGAAGCTCGATTAATAAATGTCTGATTTAGAAAATATTGGTGAAATTGGGTCTTAATGTTTCTTTTTGGCTTATTTATTATTTATTTAATTCTTTAGTTGTACAGTTAAGAAACCTTATAACTATACTTACACATAGTCTAGTGATCTCTTCCAGGCAACCACGGTAAAAGGTAAACAAGCATTACCTATCACTATTGGCGGGGTTAGTGTTGACTCTATGAGAATTCTGTTTCCTCTCGTCAATTGCTTGGTGTGAACTTCTCCCCTTTTCAAACACACTGTTTATTTGTGTATGGATTAACAATCAGCTTTGTGAGTATCCTTGTAACACTAAACTTGGCCTCTTATCACATTCCGACCTAAATGTTGCTAGGCGCTGTGACCTCGCGCGAGCTCATAATATGAAAATTGCATTAGTGCATTGAATACATAAAACTGTTGTGTTTAATTGCTTTGTCGTCTCATTTACTTTTTTGTACTGGACATCTTGAGAAATCGGGTCCTGGTTGGTGGTAAGGCTTTCCGCTTAGTTTTTACGATACCTATATGGCCATTTGTATTTGTGGTGTGAGACAATAGTTTTAGTCACACACCAATCAAATCGAATTATCACGATGGTCGCGACTTCCGAAGGGATATAAATCATCATTATAATAAGTGTAAAAGTGCAAGGGTATGATGACAATGATTATGTAATCTATACTAATATTATAAAGAGGAAAGGTTTGTATGTATGTATGGTATTCACGCATAAACTACTGGACTGATTTCAAAAATTCTTTCACCATTAGAAAGCTGCATCTTCACTGAACAACATAGGCTATAAAACATGAAGGTACCACGGGTGAAGCCGGGGCGGACCGCTAGTAATTTATAATGATGTGCTCTCTACTCGTGTTAAATGCGTTGTCTTAAGTTGTTTCGTATCTCTACATATGTGAATATTGAACAAGTAAAATCATCCGATTGATGTGAAAAATAATTTAATGCAACTATTATGATAATTATATAATATTATTAAATTTATAATTCCTAATTTATTGGCTATAAAATGTACAGGAAATATCCTGATGCAGATACAATATCTTTAAAAATATTTTATTCATATTTAACGTTGTAATCATATCATTTGATTAAAGCAATGAAATTTAAAAGTTAAATTAAGACTAAAAATAAAATCATCATATTATAATATGATAATCTATACATATAATACAATTTTCAAGGAATTTTAAAATTATCTTACGCTTGAGCTTACAGTAACACTTGGGAGTATAATCCGTTGTTTACTAATTTACATTTACTAAGAAATCAAGATCTCAAACCTTAACCTAGGCATTGGTATTGGAAGTTAATCAATATTTACATTTTAATTGGTTTGCGTGAGAAGAAAAAATTAAAACATCAATTTTATCATATAATAAAAAATAATTCATAGGAAATTGGGCCTCCGCCCTAATAGTGACCTAGTAACCTAGTTATTACTCTATATCCTTTTAACTTCCTTGTTGTAATGAGATCAGACCAATCATATAGTTCGTGAGTTATTGGATGTTACAACTCTCTGTTCTCCCTATTTAAGTCCCTAGTTGGATACGTTCATATCAATGTGTCTAGACATATATAAAAGGGGTGACAGACGTACGAGTAAGTACGCGAACTTGTGGCTCGACGACCTTTTTCGCTCGTGTGTCACCCCAAGTACGCGTACTTAAAAACCGTCGAGTAAGTTCGTTGACGATCCAACATATTTGAAATTTTACTCGTAGCCCGCCTTCGCTCGCACGTCTGTCACCGCCGCGAGCCGCGAGCCGCGAGCCTGTCTAGCAATAATAGGTGTTACTAAGTGCAAAAGTTCAATTAATTTCGTCTTCTTCTTTTAGTTTTATGAAAATAATTTAATATAATTAATATGAATGAATATAATATAATTGAATATTGGCGAAGGTATCTTTGAATCACGCCAAGGAAGTTTCACTCCTGACGCGTGGGCTCGGCGCACACGCTCTTTTTTTGTAAAGTACCCTCAAAATATAATAGTAAAAACGAAAATATATCCTTCAATTTTTGAACATTTATTTTGTTAGAATGCTAACTATTTACTTTAAAATAAGTGCTGGTAATTAAATTAAAAATGTCTATATTTAATTCCTGAATAACATAAAATTCCCTCTGTTGATGACATAGAGACATTCGATATCGGTGACACGCGAGAAGCTACTGACCAAGCTCTTGCGTGTGTCACCGATGTCGAGCCGAGTAAGTACGCGAACTTTAAAACCGCGGTTTTAAAGTTTGTACGTCTGTCAGCCCTTTAAGATTGCTTTAAGAGATTGCTATATTGCTATACAGGGTGTCCCACTGTTGGTATACTAAGCTCAAAGGAGGTTATAGTTTTGCATACGCTGAGTACGTAAAAAATACTTACTTAAAAAATTCCAGACGCATTTTTTTTTCAAATAGATGAAATCTTAAAACTCTGTGTACACCCATAGCAAGCAACCCGCCCATTTTTGCCACTAGCACGTGAGCTATCGTTTAAGATTATGTTTTCATAGACAAAATGCTCACATTAGAGAAGCGGTATATGACGGCTGCGCGAAGCTAGAGAAGAAAACATGGATTTTCAGGAAAAAATTATCAAAAATTTTTTAACGTAATTTTGTTGTTTATGTATTTTTTACGTGATCAGTGTATGCAAAACTACAAGTTCCTTCGCGCTTAGTATACCAATAGTGGGACACCCTGTATACATTCGACATATTATGTCAATTCAAGTCCCAAAGGAATGACTGGGTGCACCCAAGTGCAATTCAATCAAATGCCAAATATTGTAAAAAATATAATAGTACATAATTTGGATTTTACTATGGGTGTTGGTTTTTACTTTTTATTTAAACAGTTTCAAATAATTAGATTTTATTATTCGTGCAGAATGCTTCATTCTTACCTATTTGCTGTAGAATACACACTTGGAACTTTTTGCTGTTTATGTGTAGATAAATATTTTTATTTTGATAAATTTACAATAATATAAATAGATAAACAAAGTCAATAAATGTCATCATCATAAATATAAATAAGACATTCAATCAACAACAGATAACACACCCTTCACAGATTAAAAACTACCAATTCTATTGAACATGTCTTAACCATGCGACCACATGAGGTCACATTGACCACATGAGGTCACATTGACTTTCTCCACGCGACCTCGTCAACATGCATTTACATAATGTGTTTATTATTTACTAACTACAAGTGTTAACAATGCGTATTTTTCTTGTTATAAACACTTCATCGATGCTATTAATTTCGAAGTAATAGAAGAAGACATATTGAAGCATATTATTTGTAAAGCTTATTAACCATGCTTGTGATGGTGTTTCCGGGGGTGTTGTCCTAATTTCTCTCACGTTAAGTTCATGCGCATATTGTTCTCTATCATAGAAAATCAAAACAATGCCAATAGCTTTATACGGTTAATACGAGAATTTTTTTTAAACAATATTTTATATTTTGAGTTGAAGCGGTATGCAATTCTCCGTACGTAGATTATCTCACAGGCAGATAGAATGACTTGCATTGTATAATATCATTATGCGACTGTTTCGAAGGCTGCTCGTAGCATATTGCCTCGAAAAACTTCATAACTCAGTTTAAGTACGTTTCCAAACAACTTCCAAATATTACGTTGTTCACATGTTATTCATTAATTGTACATATAAATCGGTAAATAGGATTGTGCTTTAAAATATAAAGTACGATAGTCGATAGTCGTTTTACATAGAGCTTTTGCTGTGCATTAGATTGTTCATTGTTGTGATGTCATCGAAGCCACGGCCATCGAAGGTGACGTCACGACTTCCTTTTCAGGTCTCGAGCTAACTTTAAAGCCATTCTCATCCCTATTATTGGCGCGAAAATGAGTATATTTTGTATCTGTGTAATAGTATAGACACATCCGTTTATTGTTTTTGTTTATTCTTTGTCTGTATAAACGTTTTTTTTTTGTAACCATAGACAGGGTATGTATTTTTAAATCTATTAAATAGCAGTAAATTTATTAGCAAATAGCAATGTTGCTTTTTGTAAAAAAAAAGATATTTTGAAAAATGCCATGCATCTATTTGGTATTTGAAATTGGTCAAATTAAAAATAAACAAATAAAAAATATTACAATCTTATTGGGTGGAGCCATTAATTAAGAGAAGAAGAAGAAGAAATATTACAAGAGTGCTTTACTTGTAAAGTGGATAGTGGCAAGTTCGTGGACACAACAAATAAAACAAATATAAAAAAATCAAATATATTCTAGTGAATCATTGTAAAATAAATAGTATATTAACAATGAAAAAGCACTTTTATAAATTGCGTTCGAATGTTTATTTTCAGTGGTCACACCAGAACCGCGTGATATCGAACCCGCGACCCAACGCTTGATTTACATAATAAACGTCATTTTCTATTTGTTTGTAATTATTGGACGGTTGAATAATTAATTTTGTGTCTTGTTATTTTATAAGTGAAAAAAAAATATTATGGGAATATAATCAGGAATTTTAAAAGGAACAAAAATAATAAAGTTTTGAACTGAAATGAGCATAACAATTTTCTTTCAAATCTTCACTTCCTTTTTGACTTTCGCTATTTTTCCGACGAGTTCGACTAACGCCCACGCGACTAAGCCGCCGGTACCAGCGTTCACACCATCATTTTTCTTTTTGTCATTGCGTACTAAGACCCGAAATTTTGCGTCAATATCTCCCGGTCTATTTGTAAAATTTTAAACAAACTTTGAAAACAATATTTTTGAAATGTAGATACTTGTAGGTAATGCAAAAGAGCAGGTAATAAATTGTTGCGCGATTACACTTCGCAAAAAAGTAAGCTTGTTAAAGTTTTTTAATTCACTTAAAATCATCATAATATTGTAATCATAAAAAATTACTAAACATTATTTACACGTTCCTCCGTGCTCCTCTACGTTTGAAGAAATCTTCGTAAAAAATATATTATTTATAATAATAAAAACTTGTTGAGAATTGTGCGGTATATTAAATTAAATATATATTTCACATTTTGTTCGTTTCTATATCTAAACATAATCCATACTAATATTATAAATGCGAAAGTAACTCTGTCTGTCTGTTACTCAATCACGCCTTAACTACTAAACCAATTTACATGAAATTTGGTATCGAGATATTTTGATACTCTAGAAAGGACATAGGATAGGTTTTATCCCGGAAATCCTACGGGAACGGGTTTTTCTTTGAAAACGCGGGTGAAGCCGCGGGCGGAAAGCTAGTATTACATATTTACAAAATGTGTATGCTTTGAAACAAATAGCATACTATATTGTATTACCTATATACTTTTATTTAATAAAATCAATTGGAATTTGAAGGTCAAATACCTACCTAGAAAGAAGAAAACTGCATGCAGCGGAACTGTAGCTAAAGTTTCACACGGAAAATTTAACGAATATTAAACTGAGATTAAAGTTGAACCTTGAAAATAATCGAAGCAGAAATAGCGTTTGTTTTAAACGCAATACATGATTATAATTGGTTCATTATAATTTGTCAGAAGATGTTAAAAATAGAGGAAATAGAATAAATTTATTACTTCGTACTCCACGCATAGATAGAGTATGCGAGTACTCTAAAGAAACTTGAGGTTCCTTTGATAGTCGTGTTTAGAGTTTATTAGAGCGGATTAGTTTGAACAGGCCATTCATATATAATTGCAGTTGTATAGATATTCAAGTCTCCAATTATTACGTGTCGGGTTTTTTCAAATCGATTGATATGATTATTGTTTTACGTTGATACAAATTGCTTAGGTGAGCTACTACAACTTCTTTCATAGCTATAGCCACATGACTATACTTATATTGAATATTTTGTTTATTTTAGTCACAGGAAGGTAAATGAAGCGCAACACAGCTAATTTACAGTATTACATACTAATCCATTGTCCTACTTCCCTTACATTGACTAACCGGTCTATGTTTGAATTCAGCTGATGTCGATGTCGTGTGTGAATCGAAAGTCGAAACTACAATTTTACTATTGGTATCTCATATAGTGATATTAGGTATAATTCTTTTAGAATTCTGGAAAAAATTGGATCTGCAGTACTCTTAGAGCAGTACTATTTACGATGACCAAAATAATAACGAGTAGGTATATGAAGAAAAATCGAGTTTCTGATTTTAGAACGGTAGAAATTAGAATACAACGTTAATTTTACCATCCAATTAAAACTTTTGTTATCATATTCCAGATATATGGTGAATAACACACGAAAAATAGAAGATACTAGAATTTATTATACATACGTGTCTAGTTCCGTTCAAACAATTGTACCTTATGGATTCTTTGACCCTCGACTTTGACCGTGATTTTAAACTATAATTACTTAAATACTTAAAATAGTTAATTCTATAGTAAACAGGTAGCTGTGTAAGAAAACACGTTTGGGATGTTTTATCTTTATTTAAATCGGAACTATCTTATCTCATGACCTATTTCAGTTCCTAATTGTACGTATTAATAGTAATAATTAGGAAGCCCTTTAAAATCTCAAATACTAAATGAATTATGATGTAAGTACCTAATTGACTCAATGACCTGCCATTAAAATTCCAAATGGTTAACGACAGAGTAATGATATTTGAAACAACAGTAACAATCATCATTTAATAACTTGAATGGAATACCATTTAAGACTTTTCCTTTCAGCTTAATCATCCCAAACAATAAATCACGTGTTCATTCATTAATATTCATCAAATCGGACGTAATTAACTATAAAGTACTAAACAGAGTAAGAACAAACAAAAAGGTCACAAATAAATGCAAACACATTAACCAGGAACTAAATTTAACACAATACTACAAAGCCTTGCGTTCAATAACACTAATTAATAATAGATCATGTACTTCGACAGTTGGATTTGCATGTTAATTGGATACAACGCTTCTTTTTAATGGAAGCGAAATATTAAAATATGTATTGAATATGATCCACTGATGAAGGGTTGGCAAAGAAAGCTACTAAAACGAAGTATGTACTACGAAAATGTTAATTCTTATTTACAATATTGGATGTACATTGTACACCTAAATGATGAAGAGAATTAGTTAGCCCTTTGATTGAAAATTGAGAGTAATTTTTATAGAAATTTATTCAATATTGAAAATAGGCCAGACCTAAACCGATATGAATTTTAAAGTACCTACCAGCAAAAGTGACTCTATTCTCATAAAATAATAACGATTGAAAATGCAAGCCAAAACAACAACAAATACTTTATTCACTTGATTATGTAAGTCCACGTTACTGTGTGCCAAATGTCTAAAATAGAATTACGAATAAAAATATACTCGAGGATGCTATTGAATATTGATACACATTTATTTTTAACTAACTGCTCCGCGCGGTTTCACCCCCGTGGCTCCACTCCTGTTGGTCGTAGCGTGATGATACATAGCCTATAACCTTCCTCGATAAATGGGCTATCTAAGAGCGAAAGAATTTTTCAAATCGGACCTGTAGTTCCCGAGATTAGCGCGTTCAAACAAACAAACAAACTAACAAACAAACAAACTCTTCAGCTTTATAATATTAATATAGATTCGTTTAATATATTATTACATACAGTCCACAGATGATATCATTATTTCGAAAAGTAATTCCTCTTTAGGATTAGCTACTTAATCTAGTTTACAAATTAGTTAGACCAAAATGGAAAGGGCATGCATGTAGCCTAATTTCAGGTCAAGCACTGTAGACAGAAGTTTGAAACTAACACCTCTGGTTCTATAAAACTATTGACTTTTTTAAAATCGACCATGAAGACTTTTATTCAGAAATAAATGTAAATGAACGAAACAAATTCATCGTGTTGAAGATTATGTAGCCAAAATGACTTCACCCTTATTATCAGAAGGTGCAGTACAATGAAAACAACCACACTGTAGTATTTCTATACGTATGCGATTTTGTTTTGTCACGTGAATGTGTTGGGGCTAGCTGTCTCATAACAGACGAATGTTGTTATAACAAGCACGTGATCGGGTAAAGGAACTATGTGGACTTTCATAGATTATGCAATTGCATAGGAATGGAGCTACTTAAGGGTTTCCGTAACATTAAGTACTTAATCTGACGTTTGTAATTTTTATAAAATTAAATTGTATCTACGAAAAACACTGTCGGAAATTACGGGTTAAAAATATAGAATTCTTTACTGCTATTTATTTTCTTTAAAACTAAAATAAAACTTAACTTTGCAGTGTACGTCTACCTACCCACAAAAATATTTTCATGCCGATGCTTCTAGAGTAGTTTAACTGTTCTAAGGTAAATCTTAGACAAATGAAAATTGAATAATAGATATCTTATCTGATCTAGAAGAGAGTATCGGTTATCTGTTTCACAGTGCATTAACCGGTAATGCATAGTACAACAGTTGTTATCACGTGTTATATAGTAAGTGATACACGAGGGAAATGTTGACCTACTTGATAACGACGTCCTTGAACTTCACGTTAATTTCTTTCTCATTAATGTTAATATTCTTATTTAGGGACGTCCGTCTGGACTATTAAATGGACCATCCATGTCTTTATATCTTATTGAAATGCTACTGAAAAATTTAGTATTTTTTTATCTTACATTATTGCTGTATTATTATTTTTTACGAATGCTTATGTGTACGTGATGTAATTTTTTTTTATAAAAAGGTTTTGTTGATTGCCTTGATTGGTTGTATTTAATTTCTTCTAGTAAGCACATTATTGTATAGTCATGGCCAAATTTGTCATTTAATAACCGTAATAACTCATTAAAATATTGTCTGTCCCAAATTAAGAGCATTTACCTTAATTAGTTACATTAGTGTATTGCAATAAAGATCTTCGTTACATACACTTAGAGTTAATTTTACAGAAAAAAGATAGATCGGTAAAGGTGCCAAAAACTATTCCATTGAATGTCTTCTGTTTCATGATCCAATAGCCTGGTTTTGCACTTTTGATCTGTATAATCTATTATTTAGAGTTTGACTAGTTTCTTGGGGGATAATCATCATTGATGGTTTCTTTCTTTTCGTTCTCAATTTTCTCTTTAATATTTTGTAAGGAAATTGTTAAAGACCGCATAACCGATTTTCTCTAAGCGTTCTTTTCAACAAAACCTACTGTATCGTCTCAAGTGTCTTAAATTTCTCTTCCGTTATAATCAAATTGATCATCTTCCTAAGAGTCAATTAAATTACCGTCATCCTTATCATTGATACGATTATTTTCTCATCTTGTTCAATTAAGTTTAACCACGGGCATATGTTGTCATTTGATGTACGACGTTAAATACTTGGCTTGTTATTAAATATCGTTAGTATGGATGAGGTGTTTGATTTGATTGTTATGACTATTGTCTTAGATAAAACATTGCTTAATTTTTCTGTTTTTCTTTAGCTATGCATACTCGTATGTGCAATGTTCTTAATGTTATAATGTTAACGTGATAGCAACAGACTTAATAACATACAAATAACAATTTACATTGGTATTTGAGATTAAGTGATTAATTTATCTATTTATTATTCTATTGCTTACTGTATCCTGTGAGGGCATTACATTAACATTGTTATAAATATATGGAGATAATACTATGGAAAATTCTAGCATATAGAAGGGAAAATTAATATTAATGTCCTTGTTACTAACACCATTAATATAGGTCTTGTTAAAAATCTATGCCAAAGAGAACTACGCGCTTGCTCATGCAAAAGCCCTTTTGCATGCGCAAGCGCGTAGTTAGAAGTACATTTGAGTAAATAAAAATTTAGCGATGTAATTATCTGTACCGTATTAGTTACCTTCATCGCACTATCTGCTGAAATATGAAGCGAAACAAAATTTCGACAATTTATATTCCTGTATGAATTCAGAGTTCTGGGTCGAAGCAAGTTGATTCCCCGATAGTGAGAAAAAGTCGTTATATTATGTTTTTATTTCGCCAATATGTTAACTCAAAGATACTCTTACATCCTTATTTTTCTAATTGTGAATAAAAAGTTTTAGAAGACAATTTTGGTTGATATCTACCTTATTTCTTTTATGCCTGTCATAGATAAAGCGATAATTCATGGATAAATGATAATTCTCAAGTAAGATCATTCTCAGGTTCAAGAAACTTTTTTAACCTAATATTTTCAGTAAGTGACATATCACACTAGCGGATTGCGAGCGGTTTCAAAGCGAAGCGGGTGCGCAACGAATACGTTGCGGTTGCGCAGCGAATTCGTTGCGGACGCGTGGCAGATGCGCAACGTTTACGTCGCAGTCATGTACACTCATTAACAAAATGGAATCCGTGCTGGTTGTTACTTATAACTTGTGATAGTATAATAATTATGAGATCATTATTTTTTACGAGTTTCATAACATGTTAATGTTTAGGGTATTGTTTTATCTATTAAATCTTGGTCGAAATGCAATCAGATAACTTAATTGCTCATTAAAAAAGTTCATTAGTGAAATAAATGTTAAAGCTCCTTAACTAAAACAGGGCTATCTTATTATTAGATAAATAGCAGTGAATAGAAAATTTTATCAAGCAACCAGCAACTCACTATCACTTTGCTCATAATTAGGTTCACAAAATCTCTTTATAACATACGTTGCTATGGGAGAGATTATACTGGTCAGTCGTTACATACTTTTGGAATGTATGGTACATTCTAAAAGTCCTAGTAATTCAATTTTATAGCACCTTTTTTTAACAACTCCAGTTGTTATTACATCTTTAGTTAACTGTTAAGTAAGTGCATTTCCACAGTACGGTTAAAAAATTGAGTGCTACAGAAACGATGGAAATATTGAATGGAAGTTAGGCAAGGCGGAAGGGCTGGCTTTTGTGCGAGAGTATACAAAATGACGCGTCCGCAACGAATTCGCTGCGCAACCGCGGCGTGTTCGTTGCGCGCCCGCAACGTATTCGTTGCGCACCCGCTCCGCTTTGAAACCGCTCGCAATCCGCTAGTGTGATATGGCACTAAGTCTTAGCTCTCTATTTATACAAGTTCATGCGGAAGCCAATTCCTTCCTTTATAATTTTTTTTATTATTCTTATTATTGTGCCTATTTCTAAAAGATAAGATAAATTGTTATACATTCTTGTGATCGCATAAACAGATAAGGTATCGTTACCAAGCGCCTTATTTATGAACAATATAAGAAATCTGGTTGAAACCGATTGATGTTCCATATTATGTGTCGATCCAATTATTTTCCTTTCCTTAATTACTCAATCATTGTGTTGATTGACTTTTATGATCTCCAAGATATGAAATAAATATAAAAAGTCTTATGGACAATGTTTTTCAAAAAAGAGGATGCAGATGCATGGGGTTTTCCTTACTCTGAGTAATGTTAAACCAGGTTTGGTCAGTTCTGTGTGTTAGGTATTTGGATATTCTATGATGTGGAACTTGGAAGTTGTCTCGGTAGTGTTTTATCATATCGTTACTTTGTTCTTCTTTCATGTTGCTACGTAGCGATTTTATGGCCTTCATTCCGCAGTAAAATAACTCGTTCCCATGGAAATTTTCTTTGATAACCATTATAATAATAACGCAAGGATAATAAGGATAATATTAGTGAAGATTGATTCACATTACCAACATGCATATTCTCTCTTACTCGTGACAATCACAAAAAATATAAACACGATGAACAGGAAAACAGTTATATCCAACTTGTATGGGGCTCGCCCTACGTAATCATATGGAGAGGAAACCCGTCATGACTCGTGACTTGCGCAAATTTGTGATAACTGTGCACTTCTCAATAAGTGACGAGAAATTATATCCTTATGGTGAACACTTGTAGATAATACTTGTGCCTGTTGTTGTATCCTATTATATAATCTTCAGTTATTTTATCAAATACTTGTCTTGCTGCTTCGTTTATCGGATTCTTCTTGATTAAAATTTGTAAATATCAATATCTTCTATGTAATCATATCTTCATAGATCACTTCTTACATAGGGAGACTTTTTACTGCTTATAGTTCTCATAAGACGTTGACGAATCGAATCTTGCTAATATAATGAACTATTGACGGTTACACGGTCAGGCACGTCCCTGCAAATACCGGTTAGCTGTCTGCGGGTATAGCTAGCTAGTGATGTGCCAAGGATCTTTAAATTTTACGGCCTATGGATGTATTTCTATTTGTTGCTTTATTCGATACTATCTGGATTTTGAATGTTTTATATTTATCTCTCTGAGATAATTCAGAAATGTTCCACTTAAAATTTATACGTAGGTAATATCTATACACTACGGTTATCATTGATTGATACTTATATAACTTCTGTTGTATATCCTCTAAACATAAAGTAAATCGTTTTATTACTTAACATGTATTAATTTCTAAATATTATATCTTCTATACTTACACGGTATACACCTAAAGACATCATCTTAGGTCTGTCTACATACTACCCTATAATATGTCGAATATGTAGTATTATACAGTTTGTTATATGTACTATGTTAACAATTATATAATTGAGTAAAAATATCTGGCGTCTGTTTGTATCCAAGTGTGAAGCGTCGCGTGATTAGTTTTGACGCGAAAATCATTGATACATACGTATCACTGCCAATGTATTATAATATTAGGTAGGGTAGCTATATTGAATCTATTTTTGTATAATCTATGATAATTTGTATCTATGAACGATTTATTGAATAACCTTATTTCAATACATATTATAATTTCATTACTCAAACTCAATTGATTCATTCTCATATTCAGTTGTAAACGCTCAATATAACACAATATTAATAAAGTTAATAAAGGCAATTAAATAATTAATAGATATTATAATATTATGTGTCGCTCAATTTATTTAATTCATTATTATCACTTACAGTGTGCAATTAAAAGGGCAACTCATACGGTATAAAGGTTTTGTTGATATTTTATATCGATTGATAAAATAAAAATATATTTTTTAAAACGAGAAACTGAATTGCAGACTTATTAAAACACCAATGCCATTTTTTGTTTTATGTACCTTACTTGAATAAAACAAAAGCATTTGCATTTTTTCTGTTTATATAATATAAAGTGGATAAGAAATGAATTTTTAAATATTGTATGTCACGTGACACGTTTTATGCAAATAATTTGTGCTGGTTTTTTTGTGAGATTTTTTCGAAATGTCTTATGTCCTGTTGCTACGGTATAATAGATTCATGTATTCAATAATGTGTTTTGAAACGTGATTCTTGATCTGTTTTATTTCATAGAAATATTTTTATTAGTCCACGACAACGATATATCCATAGCTGGAGGAAATTGAATAATTAATACATTCTTGTGCTTGTAGTGATTACTCTATTTATAAACAGACTAGCTTCCGCCCACGACTTTGTACGTGCATCCCCGTTTTTCCCCGTTCCCGCAAGAATTTCGGGAAATCCTTTCTTAGCGGATGCCTACGTCCTAACATCTACCTGCATGCCAAATATTTCAGCCCGATACGTCCAGTTGCAGTGGTTTGGGGCTTGGGCTGTGCGTTGATCACTTTGACTTTGAGTTTTATATAATATATGTATGTATATAGATTATCATATAGTGTTCCTACATGATAAAATGTAAGACAAGCGATTGACCACTGCTTCGTCTGATAGTCAGCGATAACGTGGCATAAGCGAATACGCCAAAAACGTTTTTTTTATACAATGAACGTAACTTATCTAGAAATATACCTACTGAAAAATGAAAATGTTCATAACATAGGTTCGTATT
The DNA here is from genome assembly GCF_061535455.1 of Colias philodice. Classification (NCBI taxonomy): domain Eukaryota; kingdom Metazoa; phylum Arthropoda; class Insecta; order Lepidoptera; family Pieridae; genus Colias; species Colias philodice. Next base: position 1,570,503 of record NC_143095.1, on the reverse strand, counting down.
TCCACAGAATTTGTTCTTTTATTTCTTATTTTTTAAATTGTGTATATGAGAAGTTAGGTCTAGTTGTAGTAGGTACTAGAAGCTTGTACTGGTATCATATTCTCCCTTATATTGCTTAAATCCATCGCACTATTCGAGTATACTTATGAAAAGATAGAGCGTAGCCTTAGCTTTATATATACATATGTTGTAAATGATACTCATTTTAATTTATCTCGTTGAAATTGATGGTAGGGGCCAAATATACGATAGGTCTATTATTATAACTAGCTTTAGCCCTCGACTTCGTCCGCGTTGTGTTTTGAAAACGTATTACATAACGTTAGAAACTGATATTAAAAGCGTATTTTTATGCGTTGTCATATCACGTTTTTTAACACATGATATTCGCTCTGTCGAAAATGAGAATATGAATTTTTTGATTGTATTTACATACAATATATTACCTATAATTCAATAAACAAAATGTTTTCGTATGTAGAGTCAATCTCTCCAAGATTCAGATAAATGTCAAAGAATAAACACGTTGATAAATACCGTTCGATTGGTCATAACCAAGAAGCTTATATCTTATACACTGGAGATTTCGGTATGAACATTTGACATGTAACAAGAAAATTGTTGTGTTCTATCACTTTCACACCTAACTTGTATTGCCACTGTTAATACGAAGTTTTCCCAAGGTGTAATGTATGCTGTAATATTCTGTGCAAAAGGTAATTTTTGTACATGAGTTTGTTGATAAATTGCCAACAACGTCATTCAGAAGCATTGTTGGATGAGACAATTATTATTTATGCTAAATAAAATAAGTATCTGAACCAATTATTAAAAAGCGATATTCCCTGATTATGGGTAGTTACCATAATAAAATTGCAGCAACTCTCACTTTGACAATATGACATAAGTGTCAAAAAAATTGCGTCGCTTCGAATATTTAAGTTAATATTGTTGCGTATTTAATAAATATTTTCCGAATATTAATAATGTATTGCATTGTGAAAAATTGCAGAAGTTTTTGGACACCAAATTCTGGCCTATAATTTCACAGGCAAGTGTATATTTACGTTATTTACAATATTCCTCAATACTCATGCAAATTTATCATCATTTTACTAAGCAATCATGTTAAATAAGTTCTTTTCCTAATACTTTCATCATTTTTCAACAAGTTTTCAACAAACAAATTTAACAAGTAAGGTAACCATGATGATGGGTTTTTACGGATAGCGACGATAATATATTGCTAAACAATATTATGATGAACATTTAGAACACCATTTTAAAAAATTTTATACTAGTAATAAAACAACACACGACATCGGTATTGCACTCACATATTGTGGTTTGTTCTTTTCTACATTGAAATTTATACTTTTTAACCTAATATTTTTTTGTTTTACGTATTTCAGCTTTCCAAAAATGAAATAAAAAGAAATAAATGGCTGTCCATAGTGCCTATCAAGGGTAAAATTTATCAACATGCCAGAATATGCAGTTTGCATTTTAAGCCTGAGGATTACGGTCCAGAAAAAAAATACCTTTTGAAAAGTGCTATACCTTTTTATTTACCACATTCTTGTTGGACAAAGTAGGTAACAATTAAAATTACCTACTTTATCCACAACTGTGGATAAAGTAGGTAATTTTAATTATATTATAATTAACCACCATGAAACCATTAGTAACCGTGACTACAGCTCCTGAAAGACATACGAATTTCTGAGAACTGTAATATCGTTACCACACATCAACACTAGCGACGCAACTCTCCCTTTGGAATATTGAAAAGTTTTAGACTGAAGCTTGAGTAACCAAAACGATGTTTTAATGTATGTAGCACTCATTTTAATTAAAAAATCGTAGTATGAGATCAAAAGTTATCAAGCGTTATTTAAAACTATCATTCTCTACCAATTAAAATGGTATGTACCTATAAAGATGATAATTATTCATGTAAGTTGACCAGTAATATTATACTATAAATACTGTTAAAAATATATGTCGTTATTATTTATAGACCATGATTTTTAGTTTTTTTTATTTCGAAAAATCCTGAATATACAAACCAGTGTGGTCACCCACAGAAAGAGACAAAAAACAACACTGACGTCATTCAAGGTTATATTATCTTGTGACAAGTTAATGGTCATAGTGCAATCTCCAGTGTATTAGATATAAGCTTCTTGGTCATAACTCATAAGTCATAACCAATACAAAGACAAACTTCATAAAGTTTGTCTTAAGATTTTATAGAGAAGTAATACAATAAGGCTTATCAAGACTTTCTAAATAATCTTCAGGGAGTTGCTGGTTGCATCAACCATGAATTATATTATGTAGTTTATATTGTTGCGCTGCTGTTTTTCGTATTGTAAAAGTACCTCCATTAAAACTATGGAAATTGATGAAAAATCTATACGTATGCTTAACGAGGAGCTATTCAAACCAGTCTAGTAATTTAGCGCGAGATTCGATATTATAAGTAACAAACATACTACACTTCCATGGAACAGCTCATCTCTCGTCTATTACGCTAAGATCAATTATGTATTTACGTAATTTCTGTTTAACCTAAACATTACATTGTAAATTTTTAATGTGCGGTTTATCGTATTCTTCCTCCATTGCAAGTATACTTTGTTCGCTATTGGAATATTTTTTGTCACAACTGCATTAAACATATTTTTTTGAATTAAATGCACGTGTGTACAACTTGAACTATAACTTAGTAGATACATAGTAGTCCCTAATTTTTATGATTTGGGAAAAATAGAATTAGCATACTTTAAAACAATTGATAGTTTAAACCAAAGTTTCAGCGTTGGTTTCAGTCGATACCCATCTTAGGAAAACTGTTAATTAAGTTATAGCTACTGGCTACCGCTAAAACACCCTTTTGTCATAAATACATTGTACATATTATATTCTCATAACTGCATTCGAATATCGATAAAGATTAATTCTTGATTGGTTTTTGTTCATCGCTCAACACGTGTTATATTTTTGATAATAAAATTCACGATTACCTGATATCACCAGTATGTTAGTGACCTAACATTTAGCTTCTCGATAACTTTAGGATCGCGTGATAGTGTTTTGTTTTTGGCAAAGCGTGATAGCAAGCGGAATCTTTCACGGCGCGCGGTGTTGTATTTTCGCTCTTTATTAGGGTTCCGTACCCAAAGGGTAAAACGGGACCCTATTACTAAGCCTGCGCTGTCTGTCTGTCGGTCTCCAGGCTATATCTCATAAACCATGATAGCTAGAAAGCTGAAATTTTCACACAATTTCCGTTGGCGCTATAACAACAAATATAAATTTAAAAAAATATTAAGGGGGGTCCCCATACATAGCACGGAACCCTTCGTGCGCGAGTCCGACTCGCACTTGGCCGGTTTTTTAAATTTGAATTTCGATAAACTTAGACATTAGGTTGTTTGATTAGGTAGCAGGAGAAAAACAAGATTGATAGTACTGTTGCTAATTTAGATGCCTTGTTAGATGATAGGAACTTATTTCTTTGTCTTCGTTAGATGCTGCTTAGTAACGACTGTTTTGTTTTTAATTTATACAAAACATAATAATTAATAATATTATGCCCGTTTGTGTGATAAAACAATAAAATGTTTCTTGAATATTCTTAGAAATGAGTCTTCAATGCTGAAGAAAAAAATGATAAGTATAATGTACCCATTTCTGTATAATAATCTTATAAGCCAGATAATCGTGCCAGTACTTTATTGCAAGTTACAAAAAATTACAATGCAATGCATTTGGGTTTGGTTTGGGTTTTTCGACAATCACTTTTAAACGTTCTCTTTTCCTTAAAGTTTTGTTTGTAGTTTAATTGTTTAATATAGTATGTATAGAATTGTTTATTGTTATTAATGATCTGTTTAATCCCTCATTACGTAAATAGTATAAATATAATAATTAAACAAACATAAATGGTGAGGATGGTCATGTTGAGGTCAGCAATTTTAGTCCGATTTTTGTGCCCTCAGAATTTTAATAACAAAATCAATTTATGAATTCGTCGATTATTTAACAAGTCATTAATAGCTGCGTAGATATATAGATGGTAGCTATTTTTTTAGGGTTCCGTAGCCAAAATGGCAAAAACGGAACCCTTATAGTTTCGTCATGTCCGTCTGTCCGTCTGTCCGTCTGTCCGTCTGTCACAGCCGATTTACTCGGAAACTATAAGTACTACAGTGATGAAATTTGATGGGAATATGTGTTGTATGAACCGCTACAAAAATATGACACTAAATAGTAAAAAAAAGAATTGGGGGTGGGGCCCCCCATACATGTAACTGAGGGATGAAATTTTTTTTTTCGATGTACATACCCGTGTGGGGTATCAATGGAAAGGTCTTTTAAAATGATATAAAGTTTTCTAAAAAACATTTTTCTTAAAGTGAACGGTTTTTGAGATATCAGCTCTCAAAGTCGTAAAAAGTATGTCCCCCCCCCTCTATTTTTATAACTACGGGGTATAAAATTCTAAAAAAAATAGAGGTGATGCATGCTAATTAACTCTTTCAACGATTTTTGGTTTGATCAAAGTATCTCTTATAGTTTTTGAGATAGGTTGATTTAACTGTAATTTATTATATTTGCTGCTACGGAACCCTTTGTGCGCGAGCCCGACTCGCACTTGGCCGGTTTTTTCACTTTTAACTTAATGAGAATTTCTATCGTGATTTAAATGTAAATAATAATCAATACCTAGTTACTAGTTAGTTATGCCTTTGCTATATTTAAAATAGAAATATTAGTTACTTTATTTTTATTTACGCATTTTAATTAGTTATATGCAAAGATATAGCTATTGAAAATCATTGTTACTCGCACGAATCTAGTCTCTTCCCTCTACCTTGACCTTTGATTCACGAAGGTATGAAGGAACCTATAAATTCTATTCAATATTATGATTACTTACCTATATTTGAATATGTTATATGCAATTTTTATGATATTAAAGAGCGTTCTGTTACACTTAACATCAGTTTTGTCAATACCATTAGACTAAAACGATAACACAACAATGTTGCATCGTTCGTTTTAGCGGACATTTGTAAAAGTTGTTGGCCTTACCATAAACAGAATGTGAGGTTATGTAGTTTTTAATTAAGTTTGTCACCTCATTCTAAGCAGTTTAACCTGAAGGGATGATTTTTATGGGATTACGCAAACTATCTTAAGGCCAAAGCCTTAATTACCATAAAGTACTACCTAATCCAGTTAATTTTGAAAAATTAAACCAGGGTAAAATTGGCTTACAGTATATTAACATAATCATTACACTTTCCTTGGTTATAAATAGCTGATTGGATGTTCCGTTTCACATTCAGGGAATGACATAGCAACAAGATCAGTTTATACTGTGTAGTTTATTATTATTTCTCCAAAATTTGACATGGGAAAACGGGCGAAACTTAATTATGTTTCTTAAGGGGGCGCATAAAGCAAAATAACCAATCTTCTATTAGATGATACGTGTAATATGCAAGACCAAATCTAAAAAATAAAATATATATCAAACTAGATGATATGTTCAACGATTCTGTTTAATCAAAAACATAAAATATTAAAATTTACTCGATAAAAAAAAATCACCAAGTTTGGCGCTCTTTTTTTCTCGAGATAAACGTTTGATTTTGTCACGATAAAAGTGGTTTATCGCAGATAAAACCAAAACTAAAAGTAATTAAACAAAATGCTTTGACAAATATCTTGCAAATGTTTTAATATAATTGTTTATGAAAAAAAATCATAATAAGTATTACCATGTCAAGTAGAAAACGTAAAAGTGTGAAAATTAGAGCTAACTTGGTGATTTTTTTTATCGAGTAAATTTTAATATTTTATGTTTTTGATTAAACAGAATCGTTGAACATATCATCTAGTTTGATATATATTTTATTTTTTAGATTTGGTCTTGCATATTACACGTATCATCTAATATAAGATTGGTTATTTTGCTTTATGCGCCCCCTTAAAAAGTTGTTAACAAATATGTAATTATTATTTAGAAACATAACAATAATTAATGCATATTATCAGTAATGCACAAATTACTAGTACATTTGATATTTGTAGAGTAAACTGCAATAAAACATAGAGGCATATAAAAACTAAACATAACATTTCGCACGGTGTTAAGGCTGCAGTCTAGCAAAATTGCGTTTTCAACAAGTTATTTGACAATTTTTTCCCGGCTAATGAAATGATAAACTGAATTTTTTTTTCTTGTTTATCAATTAGTGTTATATACGCAATGCGCGTGAATTTTTTCACATTTATAAAGTTACTCTATGTTACCTTAATCAGGCCTTCAATATAAGTCTCTTTCCCCCAAAGACATTTCGAGCTAAGTTTGTGCACTCACTACGTTGCAACCGATTACAATTTACACAATCTGATCAGCGCATTATTATCCTTATATAGTCGTTATTAAAAACTGCTGAATACAATTGCCGAAAAACTTATGATTTTCTTAATTAGAACGTTATAAATTCATTAAATTTCCCATTTTTTGCCTTACAAAATCTATTGATAAATACTGCTAAAAGTTATTTTTTCCATTAATTTATTCGAGTTGGTTGAAGACCAATGAGTATTAATCCTTTAAAAAAATTTTTTTTTTAATTTTGATAATTCTTTAAATATTAAAAAAATATTTAAAATAATTAGGAAAAATCCTAGCGAATTTCTTTAGTCGCGCTCCTTGGGCCGGAGCGTTCTGACGTGTGCTCTACGCTCGATTTTCCTTCATACCGAAGTGAAAGTTGCTCTACTTCATTAAATTTAATATTTTTGTTAATTGATTATTTTTATCTTAGTTTTGTGGAAATATTCGTATTTTTAAACATTTGATTTCGATATGGAAAATAAACGAAAAAAATACGCGTGTAACTACTAGAAAAAAAATTATCTTCGAACATAATTTAATGAAACCAAATAGATTGCAAAGGTGATTGGCAACAATTTCTTTATTTTACGGGGTGTCAGTAAAGGGATGTATATTTCTTTAAAACTAAAGTAAGCTCATAAATTTTCTTATAATATAATTTTTTTGAAGTTCCAAAAATGTATATTTTTTCGTTTGAGAAATACGAAATATAATATAAACTTGTATTGAGAACTTGAACTTCCCAAGTTCATCCGGGGAAATCCCCATACGGGGAAAATGATTTGTTTACTCCAAAATTGAACCGAGGTATTTTAATTTTTTCTTCTAGTCATTTTCAACGTAGCGGCATGTTGTTTGGTTATTAATTTTGTAACTTAGATACAGGATGTTGGTTTTATATTCTGATCTTACAGACGCGCTGACAAATTTAGTCCGCCATTTCTAGTTTAGTCTACCAACTCTAAGTACCAATATTAAAACGAATGGATTATCATCACATCATCAAAACTCAGATGTAATGGGAGATCACAATAACATAGAAAATTCAGTGGGTCAACTAAACTAAACAAAACTAAACAAAAGACTAAACAAACAGAAGTAACAGAGACGCGAAGAATAAAAAAAGAGGACGAAAACGATAATTCGTTGATGCTTTCCCTTTTCGACGTATTGTTAGGGTACATCACCAATCTGCAAAAAACAAAACTGATGATTCCCAATTGCTGATTAAAAATGAAAAACAAATAATCGACAACAGTGGTGAAAATTTGCTGATCACAATGAAACATCCTTCAGTGGTAGCAGATTTACTCATTTCAAATGTATCGGTGAACAGCGTAAAGGAGAGGAGGACAGGGAAACATTATGAATGTGGATGGTGGATTGTATACAGGGTGTAATCGATAAGTATGTGCAGGCGATTATGACGTTATTATTGCAGGTATCAAAAAACTTAAAACTGATATCGAAATTACTTTACCTAATGAGCAAAATGACAATAATAACTTTTTAAACGAGAAATATCTAAAAAATTTACTTTATACACTCCCATATCAAAAAGGGAAAATGGAACTAGTAGAAGTTAAATGTCTAATTCCGGCAAAAGACATGAATGCGGAAGATGCGGTTAAAAAAAATTTAATATTTGAAATACAATGCAAAAAATAACACTTTTGTCATAGATAAGAATCATGACTATTTTTTCCAAATTCAGGGACAACTAAACGTTGCAGAAACAGAAGTCTGCTTATTTGCTGTTTGGACTGGAGTGAATCATTCGTTAAAAATAGAATATATAAAAAAGTATGTAACGTTTAGGCAAAATAAAATGATGGACCATTATCAAGATTTTACATAAATTGCCTACTGTCAGAATTGATTAATTCGAGACTTCAGCATTCGATGCCCATCAAGGACCCATCCTATATCATTCAAGCGATTGAAAAAAAAAGAGATAAATCCAGTGCAACCGATAAAGCATCAGAATGCTAGCAAAAGATTTATTAGGTTTATCAATATAAATCTATATATTATACATAATATAATAAATCTGTAGAAGACGCGAAGACCGACATCCGCGCGGACGGAGTCGCGGGCGGAAGCTAGTCAGAAATAAATATCTTTTGTTTTCATTTGCGTATTTTTCTATTTTATAATTTTTTAACACAAACATTACATTTTTTTTATTATATACAAAATTTGTTTATCCGTTTTATTAGTTAAACTGAACAACTTTCACTAAGAAACTTAGGTCGAAAAAAATGTATAGAGTTATGCATTTTGTATGGAAAGCTTATTTTTTTTATATTTCGTCCAAATTTCTTTGTAAAAGTTGATCAGTTATATAAACATGAAGTTGAAGATATCAATAGAAAGTATTCGCAAATTTTGTGTACTGATAAAAAAAAATCACCCGGTGTAATTTTCACGAAAATTGTTTCAAATTGTCATTTTTGGTACTTATTACGAATATTAAATTATGCATACGAATGATTTAATTTTTAAAAATTAAGTGGAGCAACTTTCCCTTAGTACATTTGTATTATTTACATATAGGATGACAGGATGCATTTGTTTGCACTACTAGACCAAGCCCTTAAGTGCGAAAAATTGTGCATGAAATATTGAAATCACATAATACATTGAAGAGGTGGAAGTTATGACGTATTCTGTTTCCGATACGCATCAAACATTCACTACTCAAGTATTCGTTATTGAGAAACCCTGAATCCTAAATGCAACAACGGACAGTTAAATAAAGGCGACGGATATACCTAAGGTTCTTTTCCATCAAAATATTGCATGATTTATTCAACAAACCCATTAATAATTTATAGTATTCTTGTATAAATATTTGAAGTCCAAAAACGTACGCAAATCAATCGTCATGTTATGGTACTGAGAAAGAAAAACAAAACCCAGACGGAGTTGTTTGTTTCGTGGTTCAAAATTAAATTATTGAGAACGTTATGGGAAATTTATTTTCTCTAACTGAGTCTAATATACATTTATATTTATTTTGAAAATTTGTCCATGTTGAGTCGAGCGCTATCAAGAAAATAATGAATAATTATTACGGCACTTGTATGTAAATTGAATCGACATGAGGTCGCAGTTTGCAATTAATGTTGGTTGGAAGTTTATTGTATTTTTATGATAATTTATTCTAGATTATTGTATATGTAAAATAACAAATATTCGATCTTATAACATTTTAAAGTTATTTTTTGAAAGAATGTTATATTAGCTATTATGTAAAATGTTATATAACCTCCACTGTTTGTTTGTTTATAATGGTGGGCTACTCGTTTGTTTACCAACTTGTATGTTCTTTAATGATAATAAATAATGTAGTGTATTTAATTGTTTTTTAAACTATTCATGTTATAAGAAGGTACGTTTATATTGAATTTAATTGTTTTTCTTTCTTTGTTACAGTTATCTCGTGTCTGGGGATGCTGACGGAAAGTGCTACATATGGGACTGGAAGACGACTAAACTTTACAAAAAGTGGAAAGCTCACGATGGAGTCTGCATAACATCGCTCTGGCATCCGCACGAGCCCAGCAGGTTGCTCACCGCGGGCTGGGACGGCGTCATAAAGTATTGGGATTAAATGATACTACATTATACGACACCATTGTTTTATTTCCCCTAACATTATAACCGAGAACCATAAATAATAATATATCTCAAATAAACTATACAATAATTCAACATTCTGTCACTTCGCGTAGACACGTTTACGCGGCGATCATAGGGTACTTGTAAGGCTCCTCGTAGGGCACCTCGACCTTGTACTCCATGCTGCACTCGCGGCAAGTGCCGTTCACCAGGAACTGGTTGAAGTTTATGTTGTTTTCGTGGAATGATTCGATGAGGGCAGTGATGAGGCTGTCGATCATCTCGGGCGTGTGGTGCGGGCCCGGCGCGAACCGCAGCCGCTCGGCGCCGCGCGCCACCGTCGGGTAGTTGATGGCCTGCACGTAGTGGCCGCGCCGCATCAGCGACTCCGCCACCAGCGCCACGGCCTCCGCGCCCTCGATGGGCACCGGCACGATGTGCGACACCGACGGCATCTGCGGCAGCCCCGCCACCAGCAGCGACAGCTTCAGGTAGCGCACGATGGCCTGGTGCTTGGCGCGCAGGCTGCGGCCCTCCGCGCCGGCCAGCAGGCGGATGGCGGCCAGCGAGCCCGCCAGCACGGGCGGCGGCAGCGCCGTCGTGAAGATGAAGCCGGGCGCCAGCGACCGCACCGTGTCCACGAGCAGCGACGAGCCGGCGATGTAGCCGCCCACGTTCCCGAAGGCCTTGCCCAGCGTGCCGGACACGATGTCTATCTTGTGCTCGAGGCCTCTCTCCTCGCCGATCCCGGCGCCGTGCTTCCCGTACAGACCTACCGCGTGGACTTCGTCGACGAAAGTCAATGCCCCATATTCGTGGGCTATGTTACACATTTCTTCTAAAGGACAGATGGCTCCACTCATCGAGTGGACAGTCTCAAAAACGACTAGCTTCGGGACGCCTTCCGGCGATTGGGAGAGCAGCTCCCTCAAGTGTTTCGGGTCATTGTGTCTGAATATGTGCTTCGGCGCTCTACTGTTTCTGATTCCCTGTATCATAGAGGCGTGGTTGCCCGCGTCCGAATAGACGATGCAACCGGGTAAAATTTTAGCTAGAGTCGACAACGTCGCATCGTTTGCGACGAAGCAGGAGCTAAATATTAAAGCTGCGGGTTTCTTGTGCAGTTTGGCAATTTCGGATTCGAGTTGCTCCGTCATCTGCGAGTTGCCGGCGATGTTGCGCGTGCCGCCGGCGCCCGTGCCGTACGACTTGATGGCGGACACGGCCGCGTCCTGCACGCTCGGGTGCCGCGACGCGCCCAGGTAGTCGTTGGCGCACCACACCGTCACGCGCCGGTTGTCCAGCCCCTCGAGGGCCTGAGGATACATACCGTCCGCGGCCAACCGCGACACTTTCCTGAACACACGGTACGAGTAATCCCTCTTCTTGGCGCTTATTTGCTCGTTGAAGAACTTATCGTAGGAGTAGGGCCGGGCGCGCTCGACGATGTCCTCGGTCATCTCCTTGGGAGCGTCCGCGACGACGGCGTTGTTTTTCTGTATGAATGGACATTTGGTCTCGTCTTGACCTAGAGAGCGGAATCCTCTGGAAATTATCGGGCAAAAGTTTCCATACTGTTTCATCAGTACGGTGCCATAATTTCTCACGAAAGCTTGATTGAGCGAACCCATGAATGGACAGGGCATTTTATGTAATCGACGACACTCACTCGTAACACTTGTGACACAAAGCGTGAACGCTCTGCACACTTGTTTCGGTATTTCGTAAAACGTTGGCTCTCACTGTAGCCGAACGTCTCGAGGATATGAGGTTTAACTGATAGTATAACACAGTGCAGCCTTCATTTATAAGATCGGTGTCGTCATATCGATTACGGCTGACTAAATGATTGTAAACTTCAACTCCACGTACAATTTGTATTTTGATTCATAACCTAAATGTTGTCGTTACAAAAAATCTACGGAGATGTCAACTTCAATTTACAGATGCTCATTCTAATGTTGAACATGACTAATTTAAATTACTTTTTAAATGACACATTATATAAAAGTTTATTGCTTTTAAATAACTGATAACTTACATAAAATAGGAAAAATATTATTTTGGATTTCATTCATTTTTGCGATCAGATGTTTTTGACATAAGTCAATTGTGGCAACATACATGACATGTCTGTCAACTGTCAATTTCTAATTTTTATAATTTGTAGTCTATGAAATTTATTACAATCTTTAAAAATGGAAACAGAGCATAGAATAAATGGAAAGAAGGAGCACAAATGATTACATAGACGATTAATTTATTTTAGATTAATTAAATATAAATTTGCTTCTAAATATTCACCTATGTTACATAGCTTAAATAAGAATATGTATTTTCTGTGGAGCTAAGGTAGGTGTTTTTCAATTTTCATAGAGCATAGGCCATAGACCATTATTGACTTTGATGTTTAAATTGATTGGTTTGAAAATTGATTTTAAATAATTATCCTAGAAATTGTAAATAAAGTAATAATTTTACTGAATAAAATTCCAATTCTTACTTATGTGCATTAAAAATGTTTTCTTTAAATAATCATCTAGAACTGCGAAAAGTGACCATATCAAGCCTGTTATCATGCATTTATTTGCCAAGTATTGTTACAGTGATATCTTATAAAGGCATACTTTATTCTATTGGAAGTGGATCGTCCTTTTATATTCTAGTATTAATATTTATAGCTGAATTAGCAAAATCATTCTATTTATCATCTAACAATGATAATCAAGCAAAAAGGAGTAGAAACAAGATGAGGGCTAGTGATATCATCAAGACCTTTGGTTTCTTGCTCGGAGTTATGTTCTGTTTCTTCGTTGGTATAATATTATTTGGAGCGCCAGTTCTAGACAACCACGAAGGAACTTTGATGTTATCGACACTACTTACACTGCTAACAGTATTCCCATTAGTAGCACATAGTGGAGTTGAGACAGCTGTGCAGCTTTTGTTTGGAGTGAAGAGTTTTTCTAAAGACACAATTGTAGCTATGTTGGTCAACAATGCTTTACTGACTGTGGGGGGAGCGTGGCTCGGCGCTGTAGTGATTCCTTTAGACTGGAACACACCGTGGCAACAGTGGCCCATACCTTGCTACCTCGGAGCTATTGGAGGATATGTTTTAGCTAATGTAATGACAGTATTAAAAGTGACTATGATGTCTGCGGCAAATAAATATAAGTTCCTCAACTTTTTTGTAAACATTATGAACAAATTACATGTTTCTAAGTAGTTATTTTTTCAGAGTATTTATATCAGCATTTATTTATTATTATCAATAAATTGTACATAAAGAACTGGTTTTTTATTTTTCTTATCACATCACCCAATTAAAAAGCCAACAATTAAAAAATTCTGTAAGATGAATTTTCTTTCAGTTTGTAAAATCTACAGAAACAGTTATTTTTCAATTCCCTGCAACATACTTTCATATGAAATGTGAATAGGTAATATAGTTATACGCAACATAACTATCGTTTAAAGTTTTTAATAATATGTTAGATAGAGCACCAATTCATCAGTTGGAAGTATTAATGGAATGAATTAATATTTTGTATCTCTAAATTTTGATTTCACATTGAAACACACACTATTTATAAAAACAAAGGAGCAAACCCCTTTTTCAATGTATAAAACATAGTTCTTTTTTGTATGATATGTTAATTTCTGAACGACATAAATGATAGTATACTAGATTTCCGCCGGCTTCGCCCGCTTTGTCTCAAACTTAACAAATCGTATACTAAAACCTTCCTCGCGAACCACTCTATAGACTATTAAAAAAAAACGTATCAAAATCCGTTGCTTAGTTTTAAGGATATAATCAAACCTGTGAATCAAACATAGGGATGTAGGGACAGTGAAAGCGACTTTGTTTTATAATAAGTAGTGATGACATCTGGCAACCCCAACCGAATCCGTGCGACCGGACGGGATTAAATTTCACTTGAACACGTCTTATCTCTGTGCATCATGGGGTTGATCTATGATCATAGTTAGCCCATGATTTAAAAATATAATCATATAATGTATCTCTGTTTTTGCTTATATTGGCGTCCAATGAATTGTAGCACTTTTTGATAGGCAAGATACAATAGGCATATTTGTTCATAAATTATATTTGATAAAAAATACGTCTCATCTGGTTATCAGATGGGTAAAGGTCGATCTTAATTCGGATCTTAGAGCGTATACGCACTAAGCGGGTAGCCGCATTGCGGGTAGCCGTCCGGCTGACCGCAAGCACAATTATGTACGGAATATTCATTTCTATGCGCACTGTGCGGTCTGCGGTAGCCGCATCGCAGTGCGCATAGAAATGAATATTACGTACATAATTGTGCTTGCGGTCAGCCGGACGGCTACCCGCAATGCGGCTACCCGCATAATGCGTATACGCTCTTAGACTAGGTACAAAGATAGGTATTATCTACTGGTGCAAGTCTTAGACAAATAAAACAAAAGTATAGTAAATTAACAATTTATTTGTGTCTGTTAAATATTTACAGGTTCTATCTAACATTACAATGATTAAAATATGAAACTTAACCAATCTTGATCACATTTTAAATCCCTATAAATTAGCAATATAGCATTATATAAATATGTTTTATTCATTAATTTTACAAAATGCAGTAGACGCACTAGAGGTTCAATTTAGAAGTTAACAGTAATCATAATTGGCGTTCAGGATATATTAATATACGGTTAACAATAATTATGTTATTAACAATTTATGTTTAACATGAAAGTTTCATAGCATTTCTATTCATTCAACAACGATGAATTCATACTTATATGGTACTAAAGCTTGGTTACAAACTTAACATAATTTTATCAACTATTCAAAATCTCTCATAACTTTCCAATTCCGATATCATTAATGTGTTTAAAGGATCAATATCGAAAACAGTTATTGCGTGAAAACTTAAAGTGAAATAATTTTTTTCCATAGGCGAAATTACTTGTGGCACATAATGATTGAAACTTTTGTTACCTAGGTATTTCTTTTTGAAATTCAATGTAAGTACACATATTTTGTAAAGTGCAATACTAAGACGCTTGATATATTTGTAAAAAATATTTTTCTGGAATCTAAACATATACACATTGCAACTTGCAAGGCCGATGTATAGCTACTCATTATTGCTCGAAGCATCGCTTTGTTGCGACAAAGATATTAATCTAGTAAATATCGGCCCTAACTTTCACATTTTAACGCAAATGCAATCAGTGAAAGATTTTCAACAACTTACACTATTTACAATACTTACACTAAATTACGTAAAAATAAAATCTCATCTTCAAATCAGCACCTTTAACACAAAAATAAAGTGTTCGCTAACAATTATAATATTTAGCTTTGCTGAAGAGATATTTTTATATTTAATATAATTTTTTAATTGTAATTACACACACAAGCAAACATTTAATTCTTCGGTTTAGTGTTGTGAACAAAAAAATGTTGGTTTTGTTGAAGTTGAATTAAGGCGCGAAATATAAAGAAAATGACAGTAGTTCGGCACGTCACAGATAAATAAAAATCTATGACAATTTCCGATAAAGAGCTGCATTAGGCCTATCTCCTAGATAATGATCTAAAATGAAAAGGCTGACGATATTAAATTGGTTATGCTAAAGGCATTTTAAATATGCTAACAAAAGTTTTATAATTTCAACTAGTCTCTATCATAGTTCTAAATTGCAAATATTAATCTGGAATAGAAACATTTCAGTTTTCACATTTACAAAACTTTTGTTAGTTTAACAATCTTTACTATGACTAGTTTATTGTTTTTTTTTTATATGTACTCGTGATTTTAAAAACTTATATTCAGTTTTTTATCAAAAATACTTTAATGTTATCTTAATTGATTCACTCACCGCGCATCACGATTAACAATACAAAATACTTTATTATGACATTTATATTGGCTTAAAGTATAAAAATGCACCACTTACACTAAATACTATATAAATTTAACAATAGCTGATTTTAAAGTGGAATTCCTTTGCATTATTTTCATTAAAACATAGCGTCAAAAACTTTTTTAACAATAAGTGTACCGATTGCTGATTTTATGTAAATTAAATTAAACATTTTTTTGCATAAATATGCATTTAAGAAAGACCTTTAACATATTTTTACACGATTCGAATGAATTTCAGCGATTTTCAACGATAAGAATGTAAAGGAATTCCACTCTAAAACAAAGTTCTACACCAAAACGACGCCTGACCAAAAGTTTATATTCCTCAAAATTGCACGCGCTACTGGCAGTGATACTGTACGATTTACGTTAAAATAATTTCAATTATCAAGGAAATTACTTTCAGAGCGCAATTGTACAATATACTTATCTTTCATAGTATATTTTTTTTTTAATTTAACTTTCAAACTCAAGCACTGATTTTTCTAGCAATTTGTCTAAATTTTAAGCATAATCTGTGTCGAAGATTAAAATGTTATTTATCACTTTATTATAAAAGTTAAAAATGTTTCCTAATCAAAGCTTTTCAATAGACCTTTACTTTTGTAACAACTGGAACTACAATATTTATTCTTAAAAAAATATTAAATATATAAATTTGGTCAGTCGGTAGTGTATGTGACGTCACGTCACATGTACAACGTTTTTGACATTTGACAGCAAATTTGACATTTGACTAGGCTGTTTGAGAACAGACCTTTGCCTTTTGACAACTGGAAGTTGGAAGTGGAACTACAATATTAATTCTTGATTTAGAAAAAAAAACACGAATATAGAGAAGTAGTAATTTGGTCAGTCGGTAATGATAATGGTGACGTCACAGGCCACAGCGCCGTCGAGTTACGTGTTGTTCGTGTCCGGCTGGAAGTAGTGGATACCGTTTATCTGAAATAAACATATTTATTAGGTTAGATATAATTTGTGTAGATGTGGAATAACATTATTTTCAATATGCTATGCTAAACATAATATTTTGAGCCAGTTTTTTAATTGTTTATTTGCTAGTTACCATACCATTTACCGACATTTAAGTTATAACAACTATAAGATTTGACATGAAAAGTGAGCTGATGCGGCTGCATGATGCTGTAGAGAACTCCTGTATCGTATTCTTACCGGTTCTTTTCTGTAGAAACTGCTTTCTGAACCAGTAGTAGATCATAATGTTTCTTTTTTTTTGACGCTCAAAAGCGCTACACAAATGTTTAAGTTTGAGTTGGGGCTCACCGTCATATCGTACTCAGTGACGAAGGCGGGCACGTCGAGCTGGTGCGGCTGCATCACGCTGTAGAGGAACTGTATCGTATCTGCTCACCGTCATATCGTACTCAGTGACGAAGGCGGGCACGTCGAGCTGGTGCGGCTGCATCACGCTGTAGAGGAACTGTATCGTATCTGCTCACCGTCATATCGTACTCAGTGACGAAGGCGGGCACGTCGAGCTGGTGCGGCTGCATCACGCTGTAGAGGAACTGTATCGTATCTGCTCACCGTCATATCGTACTCAGTGACGAAGGCGGGCACGTCGAGCTGGTGCGGCTGCATCACGCTGTAGAGGAACTGTATCGTATCTGCTCACCGTCATATCGTACTCAGTGACGAAGGCGGGCACGTCGAGCTGGTGCGGCTGCATCACGCTGTAGAGGAACTGTATCGTATCTGCTCACCGTCATATCGTACTCAGTGACGAAGGCGGGCACGTCGAGCTGGTGCGGCTGCATCACGCTGTAGAGGAACTGTATCGTATCTGCTCACCGTCATATCGTACTCAGTGACGAAGGCGGGCACGTCGAGCTGGTGCGGCTGCATCACGCTGTAGAGGAACTGTATCGTATCTGCTCACCGTCATATCGTACTCAGTGACGAAGGCGGGCACGTCGAGCTGGTGCGGCTGCATCACGCTGTAGAGGAACTGTATCGTATCTGCTCACCGTCATATCGTACTCAGTGACGAAGGCGGGCACGTCGAGCTGGTGCGGCTGCATCACGCTGTAGAGGAACTGTATCGTATCTGCTCACCGTCATATCGTACTCAGTGACGAAGGCGGGCACGTCGAGCTGGTGCGGCTGCATCACGCTGTAGAGGAACTGTATCGTATCTGCTCACCGTCATATCGTACTCAGTGACGAAGGCGGGCACGTCGAGCTGGTGCGGCTGCATCACGCTGTAGAGGAACTGTATCGTATCTGCTCACCGTCATATCGTACTCAGTGACGAAGGCGGGCACGTCGAGCTGGTGCGGCTGCATCACGCTGTAGAGGAACTGTATCGTATCTGCTCACCGTCATATCGTACTCAGTGACGAAGGCGGGCACGTCGAGCTGGTGCGGCTGCATCACGCTGTAGAGGAACTCGACGCCGGGCAACGTGTGCACCTTCGCCTTGATCGCCGGCGCCATGAACGTTGTGAACCACCACGTCATCATCTGACGACACAATCACAACAAGCATTAGTTTAAGGAAATTAATATTTCATCATCAAACTATATTAGACCCCACTACAAGGCCCTTTAAAATGAAGCTCCCTAACATAATTTCTGGCACTGAGAGACCAGTTACGGTACTAGACGCTAACACAGCCGTAATAAAGTTGAATATCGCGTGCGCTCTTTGACGCGTTCGAGCTCGAAAATTAAGTCTCGATTCTTATCTCGTTTATAACTAAAGTAATAATTGATCTAGAGAAAAAATATCTTGGGATTCGATAGTAAACTCTATTTTCTTACTGTTAACATTTGTTTTAGACATAAAGTCCAAGTAAATCTTTAAAAAAATGTAATAATCCTTAAAAAAGGCATAATTTTTTAATAAAAAATGAATCGAGCGAAAATGTTACAATTACGTAACTGTCTTGTACATGGAAAGAAAAAGACCCAATAAATCATATACTAAAGTTCCATTTTGATTGTATGTGTGACTGTTTCAGAATATTAATGCAAATTCACATAAAATTTAGGGAGCCTCCCCTTAATATAAGAGCTACATTTCGAACATGTTTCGAACACTTTTCAGCGACCGTAATCCCGAGGTGACGGGGAGCGTGTGTCCAAACTCGCTAAGTGTTCGAAACGTCGGAATAAATAATATAATAAATAAAAACTAAATGCATTATTCTTGGGTAACATCAAACACAAAAAATAAATTATATTATTATTCTATCAAGGTTATTTTACAGAGATTAAATATTCATAAAAAAACAAACAATTTTGAGAATATTGACCCTCTAAATGCAACAGATTATTATTCATTTGTTCCTCCATTTTTGGATGGATCCAAGTTTGGATTACAGGGAAAAATGTTCACATGACGTGATGGTCAAATTAAAGAATATATCAATAACCTCTAAACGATTTGTTGTTTTTAACCAAAAAATAAGTATTTGTCATTTACATAATACATGAGTTTCGTCTTTTATAAAGTGTTATTTTTATTTTTTAGCATATCAGTTAAAGGAAAATATATAAAAAAAAAAAAAATATACTCACTTTTGTCCAAAACGTGGGATGTACAATGTAAAACGCCTTCAAGTTCTTCTTATATCTGAAAATAACATTGTTAGAATTAAAAATCTCTCTTTAATTTGTACATTGAAGATAAAAAAATGCTTTTTAATTTTCCAAACATTATTTTCTAAAAAAATGAGACGATATAATCAGAATTTATACAAAATATTCAATAGAATAGCAACATTACATATTAATTTATATAAGACATTTTCCATGAAAGAAAGAATAAATAATAATTAAATACTATATTTTGAGACGGAAACCAAACATGAAATTATATTTATGTGGCACTTGTTTGTTTCCTATAACAAACAAGTGCCACATAAACATAAGAATAAGAGAGAACAGACAGTAACATAGCAGATAGATTTTTGCTAAGTTACTGTACAGCAGGAGAATTTTTGAAATAAAGAAAAAAATACATCATCGACATACTTGTAAGGCAGCACGGTGTAGACCTCCTTGAGCCAGGCGAAGGGCGGGTGGTTGCCGCTGGAGGCCAGCGTGTGGAAGTACGCGATCACGTAGTCACCGCGCACGATCGGGTCCAGCAGCTTGATCAGGTACAGCAGCGCCTGCAAATATATAAAATAAAACAAATAAATAAATAAAAAATTGGTTGTTTGTAAAGTAGGTTTACGATCGAGATGTTTACGTGATAACGTCTTATTGGTGGCAGCGCTCTAGATGAGACGGGAGATCGGTCCGTCTCTCTCTCGTTATACCTGCGATCGCGCTCGTGAGGTTTTGGTGTGAGTTGTGACACAAGTTTCTGAACATGTCACCCGACTAAAACCATTTTAAAAACGTTATCACGTTAAAATTCTTTATTGACAAAAGATTTTACATTTTGAAATATTGAAGTCTCTGACTCCCAAACTAGGTAAAAACCTGTTTTGCTCATGTTCGAGGATATGAAGCCCGGGCATCGCTTTTAATCTATAATTTTAAATGCAATGTGAAAACTACGCTTTATATCTTGTTCTGGAAACTGAAATTAACTTTATGCTTCACTCATGTTCCAGAAGGTTCATACCTACTATCCAGTTAATTAATTAATACTTCAACGTAGACATTACACAAAATTCTAGCATATAGCTGACGTTCCATCCGAGTTTTAATGGTCTGAAGTTTTGCTAACTTTAGAAGGATTCAACATTGAACTAACAATATAAACTTTATTCATGTTCTAAAGCTTTCAACGTCACTCTTCACTTTACAAAATTTCTACAATATTTGGACTTTTTTGTGACAAATATGGCCATAATAATCGCCTAAAATAAGAATTTTAAAAGTATTTGAAAAGATGCGTATTTTCTTCCATAATTTAAGCATGCAATCACCTAAATTTAACAATGAATTCTTTCCCTTGAAATCTAGAAACTTTAAAACATAGTAGTAGTATACTTTAGTATTTCTATTACCAAGAAAGTGTTTGGAACATGCGCAAATTAACATAAACACACAAATGAGTGCAGAGAAAGATTGTAGGCAGTATACATATTCATGCAACTATTGCACGATTCTAGGTCTTGGCCACCGATTAGTCATTGACTGCAAGAAAAAATAATGCTTAAGCGTGTAACGTTGTATAACTACGAAATAATGTAGAATATTTAGCTATCAATTAAAAAACGAACTGCCTTTATGAATGAATGAAAAGCAATATTTTTGGTAAGCGAATCAATTTATTAGTTTCTGGAGCGTTTAGGTTTTAAGAACATAACAACATAGAGGTTCAATTAACAATGCCTATTCTTGTTTGCATCTTACCTCTATTTTAATTAAAAATGCGTTGCGATATAAGTAATTGTTCGATTACACAAATGACAATTCACAAATAACTTTAATTCAAATCATATTATTACAGTAGTAAGATTCATACATCCTTCCTACGTCAAAAAAGTATTCAATTCCTGACACAATCACCTCATTCAGTAACCAACCAAGTGACCATCCCATCTTTTTTCACATCCCATTCAAACCACACATCCTCACCTTATCCAGATCGATATCAGCGATCGGGAACCACTTGCCAATGAACACGACAACGGGCCTGCCGAGCCGGTCCACTCCGCTTTGGTACAAGCAGCCGATCCCCGACACCTCGCTGAGGTCCTCGCTTCGTGCGCGTCGGAGGAGACGCTCGTATCTGTGACAATGGATAGGATATGTTAGGTGGACGAATTTTTTAAAAGTAATTTATGGTAACTTAAATAGATACTAGACAAAATTGTGTATTGTTTGTTTGTGTGTTTGTTTATGTGTTTTAATAACCTCCAAAAGTCAGTTATAAATTGTACCTATCACTACTGACAATAATAAAATCTATCCGAGCAATCTTTCAGATTAAACAGTATGGGCCGAATGTCTCTAGAAAACAAATTTTATTAAACGCTATAAAACCTATCAGCAATCACCCTAAACACCACAACATGAAGCCTCCAAAAAATAATATAACAAATGTCATTGCCAAGTTTTGTACAAAGTGTGGACAAATTACAAATAATTTGGAAAATCCAAAAGTGCACGCCTCATAATTTTTTTTAATAAATATTTATAAAATTTATAAAATTTATAAATATTTATTAATTATTATTTTTGTTTATTTAATAACAATTAAACCACATCGAATCAGACCCTGAAAAATGAAAGGGTTCTATTCCTGAGCATACTCAAGCGTAAGAGAAAAAAAAAGACTCGATTAGTAAAGTATTTCGGTCGCTATCGTGTTAACAAGAAAAAGGATCCGCACATACAGACACACGGACGTCCAAGACAGAACTTTTTTAAACTGTTTTTTAACTAGTTTAAATAACAAAAATGACATCAAAAATATCATGAACGTTAAAAATAGTGTTTTTTCTTAATATGTGTGTGTATGTATTATCTTACAAGTGCAATGTATGATACATAAAGACATTTTAAGTTTGAAAAATCAGATGTTTTGCGCGAAGTGACAGTAGTACCTACCCACCTCAACGCTTCGCTTATGAGGCGTGCAATAAACGACAGCGTTCAGGAAAGAATAACAATAAAAACCATATGGAAACTCGCCAAGTGATAGCCAAGTGTAAGTATTACAATTGTTTGAAATATGAGCTTATGAGACTTTCAATATGTGGTTGAAGTTTTTTTAATCTGATAGTTGACGGAATGAGAACAGGGAAGTTTACTCCTTAAATAAATAGCATTAGTAAATACACTGCATTATCATATTTCAATGAAAGACAACTTTCTTTTAAATATGAAGGACGAAGGGAACAAACTACACGTGTAGTATAAAAACGAATTCAATTTCTAAGTTGACAAACATAATATAGGGCAGTAGACATCGGCACATCGCCACTTGCGTCAAAGGTGACACGACCCCGATTCTTTGAGGTCACATTTCTCCCTTCACTGGGGTAGCTTTCAACTTTATTATGTATCAATTTGTATCATATTTTCATGCTATTGTGTTAACGTATGCTGAATGTTTTGATGCGCTTCTACGAAAATCTTTGATACCTAATATAATTTTTTTAACAAACAAAAATTATATGTTTACATTTCTAAATGTTTATGAATGTTTCTCGTAAAATAAATATCAATAGTATTTTTAGTCTACTTTGTACTACTAAGACCTGGGTGTCTAATTTGAGCCTTGTAAGTTGTACATATATTCAAATTAAGGTGAACCTAAATGAATTTCTAAGCACGTAGATAAGCCTCTCGTCTTTTGCCGCAATGCGTTTTCTCACCTTGTAGTAATTACATAGAACACAATTTCCTTTAAGATAACTAATTCCAAGGATGTCGTGTACAAACATATAAAAAATACATGACCAAACATTGAGAATATTTGCACACCGAATCTTAAACACTGAGCAATTAAAATACCGAGTAGTGTTAATCTTTTGTCAACTGCATGTGATAAATAATACACGCGATTTTGTACTCTATTGTTAAAAAGTAAGGTTACATTTTCCAGGAAATTTATTTTCGTCATAAATTTTATGAGAATATTGTGATCGTGATACCAGTTACGAAATTTAAATCTTGATGACTGATGAGTGTCAACCGCATGATTTTAAGTTTTAAAATGTATGCCTTTACTTATGTAGAGTACTCAAGACGTTGTTAATCAGTGATGGAACTAATTACCATTTTGTTTCCTAATTCCTACTTTGTCCAACAATAAAAATGAACGAAACGAAACACAAATTCAAGTAATTGAGTTATCAATGTCATCTTCCGTAGCTCCCAACGGAGTTCAAAGAACATCACAAACCGAAGCAGGTTACAATAGCAAGCGTTGAACCCGTTTCATTATTTGATAAAGCCCTAAATAAACAGTACCAAAGAAAATGGCAACATGAATTCCTTGACTGACACGCGCAAATACAAATCTGGTGCGCAAGAAACAACAAATATTTAAAATGTTTTACATTTACGAGACGTGTCCCCAATTTGTAATCTCAGTCCACAAACGCAGCATCCATACTTTGGAAATGCGAAAGCAAACCTGTCTGTCTCTGTTTCTTTTGACATTTTTAGTGCAATATATAAAAATAGGTATTTTTTGCAAAAATAAAGCATAAAAGGAAATGGAAACTTTATATTGGGAAAGGCTATCGCACCCGTTTTCGATTTCCAACTTTCATGTTCTCAATTCCATTTTCATACATCGTGTTTTGTTTTTTATTAAAGCTGAGTAAATTTATTAATTGTTGTGTTAATTGTTTTATGAATAACTTGCATTATTGTGTTTAAATATAGTGGTGACAACGTCCTGCATATACTCATATCGTATGATTCATAAATTTTGTGTGATGCAACAATAAATGGAACGTCATGCTCAAGTTTAGTTTAATTGAAAATGATTAAGATAATTCTCACATGTAAGAAATATAATAAACAAGATATAGGTATACATTTTAATACAAATCAAAGTGTTTTACATGTATCATGTGTAATATTTAAGCAAAATAACGTATAACAAGCCATTATTTCAAAGTTATTAACCCGATGTTTCACCTTCACCTTTAATTGCTGTAAATGGTATCGTATCGTAAAATGAACGTAATGTTTTAAGGTTGAAGACAACCATTATCACAATATAAAACGTTTGATGACGTAAATTATATTAATTTTAACTTGAGCATGCTCCATTGTGATGAAATAATAAGGAATACTGAGCTATATGTATTGATATACCTTGTTATGTCTTTTCACTATGTATTGTGTGCATCAGAAAGAAATATTTTATGTACGTAAGAGATTAAAGACAAGGAAATTGAAAATAACAATGCTTAATGTTCAGTATAATAAAATTTCACTGGTCATTGCCCTAATCGTTACGTAAGTAGATTCTTTTGTAACGAGAACTTGAAGTTTCAGTCTTGTTTAAATTATACGAGGCATGATTTAAAATTTCTAAATGAACCACAAACACGCACGATAGATTACCTACTTTTAGTTTATAAATACACGAAAGTTAAATAATATGTAGACGAGTCGGTCACAGCATTATGTCAAGGTCCTATCAATTCGCGTATTTATAGGATTAACGTCGTCTGCAAAGTTCCGAGTAGATTAAATGGAGAGTGAAATAAAAATAAACGATTTTCTTTGAAACATTTCATCCATGATAGATTTTCTTCAGACATAAGTGATTACCTCTGGCTACACTAACTTTCAGACAAGTTAGAAATCTCTTTACTAGTAACGTTTTTAACTCCACGAATAGATATCAAAGTTTAGTTAGTTTATTCCGTCAGTCCTCGGATCACAGACACAATAGAAAATCTATTGTGTCTCGGCCCGATCGGGCCGCTCGGTGGTCAATGGGTTATTCAGATATTGTACCATCTATATATGTGTAGTGTATATAGAGGTTATCTATATATGTATGTATACTACCGAGGCTTACCCACAAATATTTCATGAGCGTACCGTATCGACACGCATTGCAATGGTTCCGTTTCTATTTCAAACCGCAACTGGTCTAAAATTAACAAAGGTCGGCCCTGACGTATCGTCATGGTCACGTATTGGCCACCAGTCATCAATATGAAATATTTTAATTAAAACATCTCTCATACAATTGTTTTAATCTACACGCCAAGGAAAACATCAAAAATATTCTTTGATTTCAGAGATAAATATTATTTTAATAGTATCTACGCATGAATGTATAAAGACATTATAAACATTGTCTGACTATAATATGATATTTGTTTACTCATAAACTGTTGAACTGTTACATAAAGAATTTCTGCGTAGCTCAGTTCTACGACGGTACCGCTTCTACGCAGTAAAATAATTCGGGCCACCTTTTATCCGTCCTTCGTAAACACCAAACAAAAATAGGCTATAATTTACTTCCACGTTCCCCTTTAATCAAAGAGACGCTGACAAATTAATGATCAATCAGAATTTCCAAAACAAGAGAGCAAACGAGAACAAAAAACATTTACCAAAGTAAAATATACATTATACACGAATAATTATTTGCTATGACGCAGTACAATCCAAACTTTGAACCGAGTTTTTAAGTATCGAAATAAACACGCCCCCAGCGCTGCTGGCAAAGCGCCAATGTGTCGGCGCCCATTGACCAGTGACGTCACCACGCCTTCAACTCAGCGTGGATGACCGGATATAAATACTAGGGTAACTAATGCATATTGCGTATCACATCGCGCTATGTTCAGTAACAGGATTGTTTACAATAGCCAAGTCTGGGCACAAAAAGATACTATTGTATTTCATGAAGAGGTCTAATCTTTCCACAATGATATATATACTTGTCCTCTACGTAATAAGTGAAACGTAGATATTGCATATGATTTACAGGGACTAGTTTCAGAATCGACGCCAAGTAATTCAGGAATTGGATGGTATTTGTATGACAAGAATAATATATGTGTGGCAATGAGTGTTTAACTGTGTGTATAGTCACCATTAAAAACTTCTTAAAGTCTTGTTGCCTAATACTCATAAAGAATTTATTGATATCGAAACACTCTAATTTCATGTTGTTAATTTTCACCGTAAAATTTGAATTTCAGAGCGTGAGATTGCGCGTTATTGTATTTTCTGACCACTTCGCAGAAATTCTAAGGATTTATATTTGTCGATAACGTAACGTAACCATATTTATATTTTTTATTTAATTCACTGAGAGAATACAATATATAGATTTATGTATGACTCAAGCCACTAAGCCAGTGTCATGACATGCAACACATTGTTCCTAGACACAAAAAATGCTGTGGTATTTCCAGTCAACTTACATGCCCAACAATTGAAAACATTCCAAAACCAACATACAGGTTGAACGAACTAGCGATTTATTTTCCTACCACGTGTACAATGTCAGACATAAGATCAGCATCAGAAATTGAGCGAAGTTTCCGTGAGTTTAAAGAGGAAATCAATTGTCAATGTAGCATTATGCATCTTGAAGCGGCAATTCGATTTATTCATCCCCATTGCATTGTATTGAGTTGGTATTGAGCATGTCAAACGTGAGTATAGAGAAGTATATTTCATCGTAGATGCGACAGAAAACTGTCTATACAATTGATTTTCTCTTTCAGAAGTAACAATGCAATGTAGGTACTAGAATGACACCGGATATTCTGGTATTTGCTGGATTCCCTCTGGTGTACGTTTACAACCGAAGCCCTTGGCTTATGCGTGTCATTAATCAGATTAATGACCAGGAAAACATAACTACATCATGTTTTTAAACTGAAGGACCCGTATTAAATTTGCGAAGTAGTACTTATTGTTTTGTAAAGCATCTCTTAAAACATAAAATGTTTCAGTTTAAAATGTTAACAAGTAATTTACGATCTGCATTTAATTTAATTTCATATTTTCAGAGATATATACGTAACTATACGAAATATTTTTTTATTAAATAAACTACATTTCAGTAAATGGTTTTAATTTGCAGAACGCCATTTTCATAGACGAGACCTTTCATAATTTCCACTTGGCTTTGCCACTTGGCTGAAGCCTGACTGAAACAGTCCTTTTGAATGCAAGGATAATCTCAACTCAATTTATATTGCTATTCAAAGATTGAACAGATTAGATTGGGAAATACGCGTTAAAAAAATATTTTGGAATTTGCTTTGAATAATCCTGCTACAGAACAGAAGCTGAATGCTAGATGAATTTTATGTAGAAATACGGTAGCATCTTTTTGAAAAATATAAAAGAGATGTCAATAAAAGTATTGAGTTTAAATAACCTAGGCTGGACAAGAAAAAAATTATGGTCGACTCCTTGAAGACATTGTAGGGCACCACGATTCTACAATAAAACGAGTGATAATGGACTACGTACATTCCAAGGAAATCGAACTGTAATATTAAGAAAAGCGCCAGTAAAAATAACCAGTTTTATAAGTACCAACTGAAGATCTTAAAGAAAATGAATATAATTTTAGGGCATTAGCCGTCACACTGGATTACACCATTTCCGAACTTTGAATTTGAAAACGTGTTTATTACATTTTCCCCATTTTCTTCGTTTAAAACTTATTTGAATGGCGACAAGTATCCGAAATTGATAATGAAAAGTTTATTCTCGAACTTTCGCGTATTATTGTTCTAGTTAGTAAGACATTTTGAAAACAAAGACACATCATGGTAGCACATTGCATTTAATTACTAGATATGCTATCGGTTGTGCTGCCACTGAATATTTATCACGATACAATCTCGTTAATGGAAACAAAGACTTCATTTGCTGGTGTCGTTTAATTTCCTGATAGCGTTCATTATCTTCTAACTGGGAACGTGATAGTACAATATAATTGGTTGGCTTTTGTTGTTAATCAGAATTAATTGTATGTTAATCTTAATACTATTATAAAGGCGAAAGTTTGTATGGATGTATGGATGTTTGGATGTATGGATGTATGGATGTTTGTTACTCTTTCACGTAAAAACTACTGAACCGATTACAATGAAATTTAGCACACATATAGAGGGTAACTTGGATTAACACATAGGATAGTTTTTATCCCGGAAATCCCACGGGAACGGGAACTATGCGGGTTTTCCTTTGCAAACGCGGGCGAAGCCGCGGGCGGAAATCTAGTGCAATAATAAACATGATTTCATGAGCACCAGATTATTTAAATAAAGGTAAAGTAAGATATTCAATATTTTTCTCGGAATAAAAAAATATCCAAGAAAAAGATTTTAATTAGAAGATTGTCGCTTAACTATAAGAGCAAGGTTAAAATATATTTTAACTTAAGAAATAAAGATGATAGCAGTAGCGTGAAGAAATGAAACTGAAAATCTTTCAAACCATACCCACATCGTAATCATACTCACGTTCGGAAACCACACAAACACGTGTTACGGATAAATGTTTAAATGAATACGCGGCACAAACTTACAACATTCGCAGAGTATACGGAAGGTACGCTCATTAAATGATCAAACTTGTTTTCATTTTTTTGTGCATTTATAATAATTTTAATACATATATAATTGCAAGAAATGCTTTTAACACTTTTGCAGAGCAACTTATTTGCTTGCTAATTAACGTTTCCATTTACTTTTTTTACATTTGTATAGCATCGAAATCGATCAAATGAAATGGCAAATTAAGAGGAAGAATTAATTAAATCAACCTTAAATTAAAATAATTTGATCTGAATCAACTTCAAACACTTTTAACAAAAAACTAAACGCAGCTGCAGGTTTAAATATCCTTAAAGAACATGATGTAATTGCATATGCCTTTGACTAGGTGTTTTAAAGCAATCTAAAAGCAAAGCTAAAACCCTATAAAGAAACCCATATTCAAGGGATACGAGCATTAAGTCGTACTGGGGAGTGGCGTTTTGACCTGAATGCACTCGTATGCTACACTGCTCATCAACCCTTTTAATGAAGGGTCATTAATTTATACTGCTCAGCTCTCGGATTAAATATGAAAATGTGGGAGCTTTGAATAACTGGATTGTTTAGTTTATGACTTAAACATCAGACAGATGATTGAGAGGAAAAATAAATTTAATATAATTCTACATAAGTCTGGGTACTTATGTAGAATTATATTAAATTTATTTTTAAATGCTTGCATCTCTTTTTCTATTAGTGTTTCTTCTACATAATATTGCAATGCTAGTTATCTATGTCGTTGTTTTCGTATTACAATACATATTTGTCGTATCATCACGTCGAATGCTTGATCGCGATACTAGCAATGAAACTACCTAATCGATAGGATGGTCGTCAGATGGTCGAATTTAGACAATCGACCGATCCCAGTTAATATTAACACACCATATAATTGGTAAGCAATTTATTAAATTAGACGAGTAATTGCTACATCTACTTACTTTTCTTCCTGAGTTTCCACCACAGGCGGGCTCGGTGTATGTGTACTTAAATCAGGCAGCTCTACTGCCATTGTGTCCATCGCCATTTTTACTCACTATATCACTATTCACTTAGTCACTAATACAGTCATAGATCGTATGTATTAATTATTATTATCTACACCTGGTTGAAAGGAAATATTCAATGTTTTAAAGTCCGATGCAAAATGTTTATTTAAGATGTGAACTGAGTCTACTGACTAGATGATTTTATCTGATAAATAATCAGATGTGCTATCAGCGAATGTTTTATACAAATCAATGAGATGTTTCGTTTCATGTTAAATTTAAATTATTCTATTTGGGTTTGAAAAGTTGTTATTGAGAAAGATTTCTGGATTAGTTCAATCTCTAAAATGTTTATTATTAAATTTGAGGAATTATTACACAATTGGGCGTCAATTCTAACATTATAATATTAGGTTCATAGTGGTTAATTTACTATTACTAACATCCTTTCGTAATATATTTAACCAGTTTTAACCGTCAACATAATTGTATGAAAAATGGATTGCTCTTATTAATAGAATATGTAAGTAAACATAAAAATTGTAGGAAATTTCCTTAGGCAGCTTAGTTGGACGAGGTCAGTCTTGCACGGCAAAAATATAGGAATATTCCTATTACAATATTTAATGGTATACCTAGTATATTGTTTATTAAAAATTGTTTGTTTCTTATGAGTCAAAAACTAGTGGAATCGATTTAAACTTTTATTAAAGTAAGTCGATGATTCTACATATAGATGTAGCTGGGTATAGACCCAGCTACAATTTCTTCATCCCGGTTCAGCCCTTGCGAGTAGGGAAAAGCGGTAAGTCATGTATAAAACCTCGTTTATTTTTATTAGTATTGTATAAAACCTCGTGTATTTTTCTTATTATACAGCTATCGCATTCTATGATACTATTCTTTACACTAAGATTTCTTATAACGTCTTTTGTTACCATATTATCATAATCCATTAATTGGTGCCAACAACCCGTTCCAATCTCATAATTCTCCATTATGAGTATAAACAATAACCGCCTAATAGGATCATACGGCACATGAATAATGCAAGCCGGGATGATGTGGGGAATTAGATTATGTCATCTTATTTATCACTAGCTTTCCGCCCGCGGGTTCGCCCGCTTTGTTTCAAATCTAATAAATTATATACTTAAATCTTCTTGGTGAATCACTCTATCTATTAAAAAAAAACCGCATCAAAATTCCTTGTGTAGTTTTAAAGATTTAAGCAAATATAGGAATATAGGGACAAAAAAAGCGACTTTGCTTTATACATCCTTTGGTACGCAGTATAAATGAAACAAACCTCTAGGAATTATATCTGCTCATATGATAGATGGCAATCTTATATTATTAAGAGCAAATATAAAATTTCCTCAACAATATTACCGGTATTGGACTTGAAATTCTGAAGTACCTCGCTTGAGCAACTTGAAGTTGCGCTTAGCAAGATTACTTTTAGAATCACTTGTCAATATACATTAGGATAAAAGAAGATGAAAATCCTTACGGAAGCAGCATTTAGCAGCTTTTATAAAACAATCTTATTTCGCAAAACAGAAACATATATCTATTCATTTAGACTTCTTCTTAATTCTAGAATCACTTTTGAATCGTCATAACAGTTTTACCACCGATTCGAAAAGCAGTATCTATGGAGAAGAAAAGACATGAAATACATAGTTGCTCTTTTTAAATAATGATCATTTTAAATTCAATTTCATAGGCAAATCGTCTTACCTAACGACTAAAACAAAAATGCTTCAAACACAAATAATAAAACTTCTCTACATTAAAAATGTATTATATTATATACCTGTTGAACCACAGCAAACATCTAGAGTATTTAGGTCCATTAATGGTCACATGTCTAAAAATTAGTCAACACGTAATGTTTGAACTGAAATAAAAAGCCAACGCAATTAAACAGAAACCTGATCCTTATTGGTAGACATGACCTTATTGCCGGTCTTTATAGCGTTATTTAATCTATACTTGGCACATTAATGCATCAGATTTTGATGGAAGTGATAAAAATCCAAATTCGATTAATATTAAAGATGATTTATGACACCTTCATGCTGGGTTTGTAATTTAGGTATGAGCACAGAATACTTAATAGTAGCTGGTATGAGTGCTGCTTCTAATGCGACCACCTACGGAATCTAACCATTCAATTGAGAGGAGGAGGAATTATTGCAAGTCATTGGAAAATAAGCTATCAATTACCTGGACATTTTACTGTCCCTATATAACCATATTTGAATATTTACTACATATCACCCTATTAGGATGGACTCTACCTGATAATTTAATTTTAGACAAAATAATGAATAGTAAAAAATCCTTTGCAAATTCTACTGAACATAATAAAATTTATAATTTAATTTAAGTTGATAAGTATGCTACGTAAAGTGGTAAAACAGTACAATTAAATTAATTGAGTTAAAAAACAGAACGAACAGCGATAAAAAGATAAACATTGAATGTTATTATATTTTACCACATTATATTCAGAGTATTGACACGAGGACAATATAATACCGACATTTTCTATTGTTTACTCTAGTTTAAAAAACAATATTTATCAAATATAATGGACATTGAATTATATTACAGTATTTACGATTTATGTTCTTGTCAGCAAACGAAAATGGACGAATATTAATATTATTTAGAAATGTCCCAATAAATATTATATGTAGGTAGGTATGTCATTAAAATAGACAACTAAGCTAGATCACATTATTTCAAAATATTACTATAAATTGAGTTTCTGAATATTTCAAAACTGGCTGTTATCTGGACGTGCGACGAATAACTTAAATAAAAGAGAACTAATATTTCTTGAAACATTAAAAAAAGTCAATATGTACGAACTAAGTCCACATCACGTACGCAATATATTTCGCGTAATTGAATTTGTGAACGAAAAACTGTCTCAAGTTTCACGTAAAAGGTCCCTTGGACCTTTATCGCCCCCTTAAGTAATCTTTTAGGCTTAAACGATAGCTACCTTAACTCTTCATTCTCTTTTACGAACTCTTTCCTTTTCTGATTTTAATGGACGGATTAATTGTTAATTTTTATTATGTTTTTTAAATAAATAAAATTGTTCTTGTATATGTAATTGATTTATGAAACGATTTTCCGCGCGACTATGGCTTGCATAGTTTAAAAATTATCAACACCATTACAATTTGTACCATAATGCGTGGATAATAATCTTTTCACAAAAGTTTATTTCTGTACAATAAAGTAAAGCAACGAAACAATTTAAGCCTACTAGCAAAGATAATCTTGTCATTAACTTTAATTACAGGTCGTTCTAAGACACAAGAGCGAAAAAGGTCAATGTAGCTTCTGACGAATATTTTTATTCTGCTAAAATTTAACAATTACTGTTCATAAAAAATCTGCATATAATATTTGATTACACGAACATTCCGCGATTTTTCCTCACATTATCTGTACCGTACCCTTTTCTAAATGAATTATATGAGGTATACAATTTTATAGGAAAATTTATATGTAATAATGTAGGTAATATGGCAATTTGAAAGAAGTGACTCTAAAAATTACAAATTGATTGGTAGTAAATTTCAACTCCCAAGGGTCGCTGCTAAAAAATTATACAAAAAACATTCATTTCACAGTTTATACGATTCAGTTATTCTGTATCAATTAAAATCAAAACAAACCCTATTAGCACATCTGTTACATGTAATTATGATGTAGTTATTTAAACTAGACTGCATTTTAATTTTGTAATGCATCGGATTTCAAAACATTAAATTAACTCGTTTTTACTTACAATTCTGTGGGAATACAAGTTTGTTTTAGTTTATTATGATTTATAGTTGCAAAGCACAAAAAATCACTATTCACAAGGCAAGAGGTAGATATGCAATAGTTGTTTATATTTTTAGTAAGGTTATTTTCGCGAACGTGTTCACCCGGCGGCGGTCGGTTGAATACTGAATGCGCGGACGGGATGCGCGATGCTCCAAACTGTATTTACCCGATTATTGGTCGAACTGTTGTTTTTCAGTTTCACGCGTTTCGTTAGATTTGGAACTATAAACATATCAAAGTTAGTTAGTCAGTCAGTCAGTCGGGTCAAGTTAGATTTTAGCACGCTGTTTGTTAATAACAAACCTTTATTTATGTTTAAAATAAATTTAGAAACGTTATAAATGTAAACGGGTTTGGAACGGTCTCTCATCTCTTTGAAATTGGTTTTCATCTTGCATGAATATCCTTTCATTAATGAATAAGGAGAATACATGAATTTGCGATATCCTTTCGGCAGATTCCTTCGCCCCCGCATTTCGGATCGATTGGTCGACCAATCTAGCAACAAATCGGTCGACTGTATTTGGGTGGCTTCAATAGTAATATAATATTATATAATGTAGTCAAACAGTGAAGTGACCTTCAACTCGGAGAGTACATCTGTTATTGTTTGCAAACACAGCGTTGGATGACAGTCTAGTTTCATGGGTATTCAATTCAAATGACTGTGATTGACATGATAGATATGCCTCTATATCAAATATGCACATATTTACAAGAATAACATTAGGTATTAGGCATCAGAAATATCCTTTAATAGTAGAATACGAAGAATATAATAAAAATTAAAAATAACAAAGGAGTATAATTTGAAGGTAGACGCAAAACCGCCATATAAGATCCATCATCATAATTGTCAACCGTCGTAATATTTCCTAAAAATATTGTTCTACGAAAGTTAATGAAGAAGATTGTTTGATGTTCAAAAAGAAAGAAAACTATGTCAAGATGTAATGTGTAGAGTATTAAGGGTGGTGTCAAATTAAAATAAACCGGTAATTCGTTCCTGAAAATGAAAAACTACCGAATTACATTAATATTATTCTTTTTGTTTGAAACTTCGTAGCACGTGAGAAAACCACTCAATGAGCTATTTTGAGATTTTAAACCGAGTCACGTTTTCCAGCATCCACCGTTTGGACCGTTGTTTGTTTGTTCTGCAAAAATATAATAAGGGCGTATCGGAGTCTGGACAGCGTCTTTGTAACTTGTATTATATTTAGATGCTGGAATAAATATTTGGATAGTACTTCTTAAGTATAAATTAATTAAGATACATCAACACGAAAAGAAGTGTATAAGAAAATTGGTTAAGAATTCCAATGGTTCATTCAGTTCATTTGTTTGTGTGTTTGTGTGAATCCTTCACGGTCATATAATCAAAACTTTTCTATTCTTATAACGTTGTATTTAAAAGTATAAACATATCTTCTGTTTCGTATACCAGGACATAATGACGACCTTCGTTACAGTACACCGTAAATCCTTACGAATAACATTGAACTTTCAAGATCGTGACTAACTGTTTCAGTGTATTATAACTTTCTTAGCATGCAAGTAACAGTTTTTCATTTGAAGGAATTCTATTTTGCATACAATGTACCTCGTACATTGAATAAGACCTTTACTTGATTCGAAAGCTTGTAAATTTCCTTTTTACAACGTTTTATTTGATCATTAAAGTTTACTTTATATATTTGAACAAACATGTTTTGCACGAGGAAATTACGCAAATTATAAATTATGCTTTCATGATAGCAAATAAGTGTTGTTTAATTTAAAAACGCAAGGCTACATATTAGCTGTGATATAAGTATGTAAAACTCTACGAAAACTGGAGAGAGATTCTTCAGAATATAAACATACGTTATTTTCATGTATATCATTGTAAACAATACGGTATTACAGATGAATTGGTCTCTTCAAAGTAACCTTAATTGAAACATATACAGTTGCATCCTGTATAAAGGTCTGCAGCAATTAACCGACGTCACAAACAAAAAGAACGTATAGAATACAGTAACTGAATACACTCCCCCACAAAGGCATCTCATTATCAAGTATTAATAGCAGTTACTTCACGAGCCACTTTACACAAGCCTCACCAAATATTAGCCGTGAGATAGCTCACGTCACAATGCAGAGGCAGCGTCACTTTGTTTGAACTGTCACGTGATAGGCAATCAACACCTTCCGTAGAGTCACCTAGAGATATTCCATGTCTTAGGTTAGGAAAATGGAAGTTGAGAGGAAAGTTTGAAGATTACTTTTACATTACATTACATTACTGTAGTGGCGCAGGGACCCAAAGTGAGTATTGGCCTCCGACAATAAGAGCCTCCAAGTTTGAAGATCCTTTCTAATCTATACTAATATTATAAAGAGGAAAGGTTTGTATGTATGTATGTATGTATGTATGGTTTTCACGCATAAACTACTGGACCGATTTTGATGAAATTTGGCACAGACAATCTTTAGACCCTGAGAAAGAACATAGGCTACCTTTTATTGCGAAATATGTACCACGGGCGAAGCCGGGGCGGACCGCTAGTATTATATAAACGTCTTATCCATATAATAAATGCGAAAATAACCACGTCTGTCTATCTGTCTCTTCTTCAAATCAAAACAAAACTAATGAACCAATTTGGATAGGATAGACATAGGACGCTTTTATCTCGGAATGCCATGGTTTTCCCTCGACTACGCGGGCGAAGTCGCGGGCGGAAAGCTATTATTAAACATTGTATCCTGAAAAGCCTAGTGACTCATTTATTGATTTCAGACATTTTATGTTTACAATGAAAATTTATTACGACGTTATAAAAATCATCTTGTAATCTGGGCTTCAACTTTTTACGTCAGCGCAGACGAATCACGTAAGTGCGTATGAAATTCCGGAAAGCTATTCAATTAGGCGTAACTACTAACGAAAGAACATAAAATAATAAAGTAAAGTTTTAGGATATTTCGTTATACTTAGAGAAATTGCAGTCGCGTGTTCTTTTTTAGGTATGTGGCAAATGCATTGAATCTGTCTCATCGATCGATTTTTATTACGAGCAAGGAGTGCTTTGCCATGTACGTACTACGTGCCCAGATTCTCTTTTTATTAGCTTTGGAATATTTGAGCCAGAACCGTTTGCATTGGGTAGAATACCGATTCTGTAAGGTCACTTTCACAATTAAGTTTTGAATGCTTCTCGAATTATATTAACTAGCTCTATATAAAGATTAAAGTTTCAAAGTTTTCTCATAAGAATACCATCGATATGCTGGATCATGTTTATTGTTAATTTTGAAAACCAATAACACTAGTCCAAGGTTCGTTGGCCGTATTTTATTCGTCTGCTAGGACACATAAAGTTGCTAGTAAAAATCGATCTGTTCATAAGAAGCCTAATACGTGTCTGACCTATACATTACTGGAGGACAAGGGAGTTTATTACATCTTATAGATATAGAGAAATCGCCTGCTGTTCTGGTTTCCATTACAAAATAATGCTCTTAACATTTCATTAAACACACAACATTTCATTTGTTTATTTAATTTTGCAAATGATAACAAAATGTTACTAATACTGAATAAATATGGTATTGTGTGAATGGAGGAAGGAAGTTAACATATTTGCATTACTTATAAGTCGTTAGTAATAAATAAAACAAATGATGTAAATACATTTACTTGTGGAATTAGCACCTGTGTTGTGACAGTGTGAAATGACAATTGTTTTATGTTAAGCGGTAGTTAAACTGGGTATTATAAGTAAATACCTTCCTTAAAAGTAAATAATATTATACATAATGACTAATGTAAGCTCAGCTGATCATTTCTTATCAACTAGTGTGAAATGTACGAAGTTACAGGTAAATTTGATTAAGTAGCTCAAATATAAATAATCTTCTAGAGTTTTGATTGTTAGTCTTCTCATGTGTAACCAACACTAATTTCCTACACTTCAGAGCATTTCAACCCAATATTAAAAAAGTCCTTCAAAGAAGAGCTCAATCAAAAACACGATGTAGGTATATTCCCATTTCCATTCCATACCCACATAGAAATTCGATATTATATCACCACGAAATCAACGTCACAGCTATCTTCAAAGTGACACTTTGTCCACACCGATTAATCAAGTCGCTGTAATATTATAACAGCTATTTTATATAACCCTTGTTTATGTCCGTTCGACGAGGACAAGGCCAATGACGTCATAGTGCATAGAATTAAGAATAATTTGCAGTCGTTAAACATCTGAGATCGTTAGATACAACGGTTAACTTGATCAGAGATAACGCAGTTTTAGTGGTAGATTTTATGTTAGATATAAATGGAGATTTATTTAATGAGCTGACAATTAAATCAGCATTCAATACAAATGCCGATGTGAAACATGCCACTGCAAAACTGCACTATTTAGAGAAGCTATGAGTCATAGTTCCTATGAATAGTTTTATTTTACTGGAATAAAATGTTACAAACGATCTACGTCATGTGGAATTATAAATGGAACTATACCTACAATACCCTTTATTTGGATGGTAGTATATTTCCATAGAGATCTAGAGAGATGCCAATCGCTTGCGCTGAGTACGAAACCGTGTCTCATAAAAAATTTACGCACACAACTGCAGTAAACAAAATCAAAAAAATACTTCGCGTTGTGTGCGTGTCATCACACAAAAATATGAGAGCGACTATTCGTTCGCACACTAGATTGTAAGTGACGTACGTATACACCACCGCTACAGTTTGTTCTCTTTTTGTACATATTGCTGCGACACCGGCCCCGCCCCCTAACCATATCTCCCTTTAGTTTCTGTGATCTGTGTATATTTCCAATGAAACCAAGATTAGTTCATCAATTATGAACTTTTACGACAATCATTGATTAAAAATAGATGAATTGGATTATTTTCAGTGACGTATAAAATCGTCACGCTATCGAACCATCAAAATAACAACATCGTTAATTTTAGACTTTCAAGGACTTATGAAAGTTTTCACCTGAAACTGAATTATTTTTGTGTTTAATGGCACAGAATATGAGCTTAAAATTAGTTTTCAATTGGTACCGATAACGATAACTTTGAGCTTGCACGCGATTTTGTCATCAGTCTTGCATAAACTCTACTTGCAAGGTCCCTTAGAAGTAATTATTTTCTAAGATCATGTAAATAAATAAAATTTAGAATTCGTCTCAATAATTTATCTTATTTCTTGAGTGATCATCTTGCTGATTTATTTAGATACGCACCGGTCGTATCTAGTAAGTTATGTAAAATATTCCTATTGCTATCAATTTTATTATTGTAGTCATATTTTTTTTCAAAGAACCCTGTTGAATGCCAAATTGTTCTAGGTGTGACCCATTTTTTTATTTCAGAGGAATAATTTCACCCATTTCTTCCTCCGTTTGCCAACTATGCTTGTCAACGATGTGAAATAGACTGTTGTTTGAACCAAAACAAAGAATTTTCTTACAACGGGTCGCGTCCCACGTACAAACGAACCGGAATAAAACATACAATTGACCCAATTCGTAACCAATAGCATATTGCTTTTGAAACATCTAGTGAAATTTAGTACATACCGATCATATCTATACTAATATTATAAAGCTGAAGAGTTTGTTTGTTTGAACGCGCTAATCTCAGTTGTTAGATAGCCCATTTATCGAGGAAGGCTATAGGCTATACATATATCATCACGTTAAGACCAACAGGAGCGGAGCCACGCGGATGGATCCGCGGAGCACAGCTAGTCTATATAAATCGAAACTCAAATAAAAATCATCACGTGCTAAAATATTTACCATAACACCCACACATTGAGTAACTAATAAGTAACGTAGGCGAGTAATATCCTATAAATTTATAACAAAACGTAAGTACATTGAAATTTCCGGATTTTCTCGAATGCGTAAGTGCATCCCACGTGATGTTATAATAATTATTTCTACACATATAAGGTCAGACCCCAAAACGTAACACTTTTACGTTTATTTAAATACTAACTGCTGCTGCTGTTATAAAATGAAAATAAAATATAGCCTGACACTCACAGATAACGTGGCTTTCTATTGGTAAAATAATTTTTAAAATCGTTTCGGTAGATTCAGGGTTTACTCGCAACTACGTCACAAATTCACAGACTGCACCTCTTTATAATATTAGGATAGATAAATATGTTCTACGTAGTACGAAGCTATTGTTAATCAAAACAATGAATCGGGTCAGATTATCTATCAGATTTTGGTTATCAGTGTTGTGTTGTGTTTAAATGATGTTAAAAATAAAATCATTGATAACATCGCTATTTTCATTCCAAGCTTCTAGAATTAATATATTTTACAAAACGCAATTAAAACTGTTTAATTCTTCAATATCAAATAAACTGGGTTCTCATTTATAATATTTCACTACACTTAAAAAGGCATAAAGAAATGAGAAATAAATACAAAGAGATATTCTTTTATTACAAGGGAATGCAATAGAACTCGAAACTTGTATAGTTGCAACAAGCTATTCCCGTAATGATTTACTTCGAGGACAAAACTTTGTGTACAATAGTTAGGAAGCTTTGAACATAAAGTATACAAATATATACCATTGTAAACTTCGGAATTGTTATATGACATGCTAGAAAGAAAATCAACTTATAACGATATTGGCTCCTTTATACATTTTTACACGTTTCACACGTATTTTTCCACTCCTATTTGGTCTTATCATGACCAATATACAGCCTATAGTCTTCCTCAATAAATGCTTAATGAGCTATCTAACACTGAAAGGATTCAAATCGTATTCGTAGTTCCTGACATAGCGCTTTCAACGAAACAAACAAACTCTTCAAATTTATTCCTAAAGCTTCAGATTTTCCATTCATTTATACGCCCAATAAACGTAAACACTTATCTCTGTATAAAAATATATATCTATTTTACAAATACATATGAAACGTCATAAAATACGTAGACTATATACTTTTATACATACATCCGTTTTACATCCGCAACGCATCCGAAGATAAATCGCTTCCCTTGAACTATTTACATTTTCAATACGCATCAACGTAAACATATTTGTTTTTATTTGTAGCTCGTATATTATATTGTTGTTTATTGTTCAGTTATTTTGGTTAGTAATGCGTTTACGTATTGTAACATAGCTTCTAGTTCGCTAAAGAAAATACGGGAAATGTGAAATTGAAAATTAATTTTGATTCATTGAATAGAGCTAATAGCCAAGCTCATACTTGGAATTTTTTATTTCAATCAGAAGTCAGGGAAACTATCGAAAAAAAAATCTTTCATGAAAATTGTTAACTCTAGAAAAAAAGTGAAGACCCATGTCCCCTAGTGGGGTAAGGGGCAGATGCATTATACCTACATCTGTTTCACTGATCGATTTCTTTAGGGACAAGTAGGTGATCAGCCTTCTGTGTCCTACCAGACCAAGACATTTTTTTTTCTTCCTCTCCACCGGGAATCGAACCCAGGACCCCTCGTGTTACGCTCACGCGTCAACCACTGTACCAAGGAGGCGGTTAACTCTAGAAGTAATTGATAATTCTTTCAGTTTATTATTAGATACGTGTTTAAGGGGATTAAAAACTTAAACAGCAGACGACCATTTCACAGTCAGGTCTTTTACCCCTCATAGAAGACTTACATGATAACCTATTTTGTAGTGGTTGCTACTATTTTGTCTGATTTACTAATGTCTGTTTTCATATACAAAATCAAACGTCCTTAATAAATCACAATAATTATACCGGTTACGAATAAAAAATAAAAATGTTTATCAATCACATTCCACATTTCAAGAATTTCCCGTGAGTTAATTGTATAAACAAAATATCTAGGTTAGGAAATAAATTATGAAAAATATGACTCATTACTCATTTCAACGGAAATCATAGTTATTTATTTAAAAATAAATCTCCGAGATATCTTGTGACGTTTCGGTATTTCATAATGTACTAATTATAACACTCGACTTTATTAAAATAACGTATTTATTTACGTTTTGTAATATTGTGGAAAATAGTTTTCATTTTCCCTATACCAAGATATGTTTGGTTTGTTTGAACGTGTTGAGCTTAGAAATTACTGGTTCGAATTGGAAAAACCTTTTTGTGTTAGTCCTGAGACCAATAGAAGCGGAGCAGCAAATAAAAAAATGTATCAAATAAACGACTAGCTATAATAAGCTTTAATTCCAATTACTATGACTCAAAATAACGCAGAACAATCAAGGCTTTCTTAAAATTATTATTTTTGGTAGTCGTTAAGAACTAGGTATGTGCAATTCTACGAATTTCAACCTCGGGTCGAAATATTGGCAAGATATAAAGTTATTTACGGCCTATGAAAGCTCCGATATTATCTTCACTTGTACAAACAGTGAGTTCTCTAAATACAAGGATAGGAATCCATCGTCGGTAAGTCTTATAATAATTTCGTGGAACAAAATGTACCATTTTAATAATTGGATAAACCAGTGATTGTGTTTTTTCAGGAAAGATGTTTGTTCTAATTTTGCTATTAGAATTTTTACTAATTCACGTTAGTGCCTATTGATTGTTATTTTACCTTATTATGATTTAATACCTATGTATTTAATTGAAATGTCTATGACGAGGAGAAATTAGAATAGGAAACAGAACACTTGGTTTCCTGATAGGGGAACTTTTGCAGCCTGACAAAAGATTTTTAAAACTTACTTGGACAAACACCCTAGGAGAAAAAATATTTTATTTGACATCGCCACCTATTTATCGCCTCAAAGAACAAAGAAAGTGAAGACTAATAGCATGATAAATTGATAAATTTAATGAATTGCACACGGCTTTCTACTATTGGATATAAACAGGAACTGGCCAGCAATACAACTGACAGCTGAGGAACCCGTACTTTTAGGGCGCTTGTGCACTACAAGGAATTTTACTGTCCGGCATTCCGATTTTTTACGGTCCGGTGTGGCATGAAAAAACCGATGAATTGCTTGTGCACCTGTCCGTCTTTACTCGGATCAGTGAG